>NC_051178.1:100864091-100896589 GCF_013339695.2 Rhipicephalus sanguineus
GGGCTCGTGAAGACAAGAAGAAGACGATGAGGTTCGAATGAGCCCCAAGTGTCTGCGTCAGTCTCTCGCGTTTTTAAACGCGAAGCATTTCATAGCAAACCTTTGGCACTTTGAGCATTTCTATCTATCTATCTATCTATCTATCTATCTATCTATCTATCTATCTATCTATCTATCTATCTATCTATCTATCTATCTAGCCGCCCACGTCTGCCTGCTCTCATGGTCGCCTCCTTAACTTGGTGTAGACCAAAATTGGCATGGGAGGGTAAGAGGATTTGATGAATATGACTGTGAAGTCATGATATGAATAACGTTAACATCCTGTCGCGTATGTCGTCAAACCCTTTCCTCCAGACACGTGCGGCACATACCCCTTTACCACGGGCCGCGATGTACGGGTATGAGACACAGGTGATTGACAGTTTATATCTACCCAGGAACGGCGGGAACAGACATTGGTAATTCAAATGCGACAGCGTTAAGAAAAACTGACATCGGCAGCGTTGACCCGACGAATGGAAAGAATAAAATTAGGATCCCAGCAGGAATCGATCCCGAGCATTCTGCGTGGAAATCGGGTATTCTACCACAGAGCCACGCCGGGTCTATGACCTGGTTTGTAAAAACAGCCTATGGAGGCGTAATGTCGGTGCATCGTCTATTGTGGTTGTGGTGCTGGCTATCTAATTTTACAAGAAAGCAACAAACACTACATGTGTACTCCTCCGATACAGGCTTCATATTAGAATAACGTCTGTGGTTCCAGTGTTGGCTCCGCTTTTATAGCAGTCTAAACATTACATTTGTACTACTATGATCCAGCAAGCTATATTGAATCATTGCTCGACCCCGGAGGAACACGTTAACGAAAGTTACGTGTGACCTTCACATGACTGCACCATACAGCGGCCTTAGTTTTCATAATACTGACGTATGTACTCTAGCGTCAGGGCTGACAATACGTCGCACCACAAGTTACCTTTTAAACGCCAGTGTTGAAGCCGACGATGTGCACAGAGCTACTGCACTTACAAAAACACTTCGATCCACCTCGTAACGCTTGGCTCAAAATCATAAAATACAGCATAGAAGTACTCGCTCACTACTTCGCACGAAACCGATTCCCACGACACGTGGGATCTGCCGAAATTTTAATACTTGTAGCGATGTACTGGGGCACCCTTCCCGCTTCTCACACACGTCTTTCTAATCCCCTTGGGGTCTTAGGCCTTACCCTTTCTTGATCTGAACACCGAGACGCCTTCATCGCTAATCGGCGTATCTATTCATCCCTGTCAATAATACGGGATTCTATTCTCTGTTCTGAAGCTGACAACAGGTGTAGTTCTTGCCTCCGCGATACCGAGCTCTCGACAACTGTTAGGCCAGCTGCCTCTTCAGATGTGATAAGCATAAGAGCACTGCCAATTATTCTTGAAGTTCGAATTTTAAAGGAGGCTCGTAGGCAGATCGCGGCTTTGTATACAAAAAATAATTGGGACTATCCAATTGCGAGGTATACAAGTTCTCGTCAACAGCTCATTGCTATAATTTAGAATTTAGTGAGATCGAATGTAAAAAAAAAAGACTATTTTCGAACACTTTGAATATCGTCAAGAGCACGTAATGAATAGCGCCTAAGCACAGTTTCAAATGCTACCCGAAATGTTCACCAAGGGATTTCCTGCAGTAGTACCCAAGAACATCTGCTGTTTACTGTTACCAGTGGTACGTTGTATTCTGGTACCGTATCGAAACGTCGTTAACCGTTGCCACCTGAATATGTTATACGTGGCTGCGAAGTATGCGGCTATATGTGGGCTGTCAGATAACCGTATTGACGCAACACCTCAGGCGATAGGCGGTCACAGATTGTAAATCTGTTCAAAGTTCTCGCGGCATAATTCACATTCGACGCGATTTAACGATAACACCAAATTTTCATGCAACAAAGTGACGCAATTAAATATGCTCTGTGGAGAGCGCGATAAGCCTGTATACCGGACAAAAATCTGTCAGTAATTCAATCCGAAGGCGGCTCTAGACGATATCATCATTGTCGCTTCTGCAGTCCTGTCAATACCCTTTCTCTCCATCTTCCGTGATGGTAAAGGTGGACAGTATTTTCATGCATAACGAAACTCAGATAGTGAGACGGCACAAATGCACAACAGTTTGGCGTATTCAGAGCGCGCCGACCTTTTCCTCGTATCACTGAATCATTAACTTGTCCAATCGTATTCAATGACCACACACTCCTCCTCAGCTTTCGATCTTGCATTAACAAAACACTGCTCCTGTCACGCATGCGGTAGGTGACAGCGGACGAAAGCTTCCATAATATCCGAGCGTGTATTACTCGGTCGTGTGCTTCTGCATTAAATATATCCGGTTTAAACCATTAATATAGATTCTGGCTAAAATGGACTTTAATTACCACACTCGAAGTAAAAAGTTGTGCAGTTGAAAGTCAATTTTACGAAACCCGTTTTCACGAATTTCCCAATTTAACGAACGAGTTTGGATCACCCCCCCGCCCCGGATCCCATAGGCTTAATGCTATTTCGAGCTCGAGATAACGAAACAAACTTAGCCGCCAAACCCGATTTAACGAAGCATTCCGGGGAAAATGATGCATAAAAAAGGTTTTCCCAATTGTATGGCGTCTAGAATGTCTGGCAGCACACTGCCAGACATCCTAGACGCAGCTTGACAGTGTGCTGCCAGCTTGCGTCGAGGCTGCCCGACGCAACCTGGCAGCACACTGTCAGAAGAGCAAAGGAGAGCAAAGGAGTGGCGCTACTAACAACTCTTTATTTTCATCACACTCACGGTGTTTAAATACTTGTAATCATGGTGTTGCGCCTGTGCAACATCGCACTGGAAACACAGAGCAAAAACTGGCCGCGTATCTGCGTGCTTCGCTGCAAATGTCGTCTAAAGAAGATAGAAGAAGCGCTGCGTGAGATATGGACGCCATCTGGCAATACGTCGGGAAACATGAGTGCTGTGTTGCGGGCTGGTAGTCCCGGCGCAGCAGCAGGCGAAGACCGGCGGTGAACAACGCGACCGGCGGGGACGCCAGCCAGCCCGAACACGCGGTTTGGCGCGAAGTGCTGAAGCAGAAGAAACGTCCGCACTCAGGAGTACTCTCCACACAATCTTTTATTTACACATCGCCTGGGTAAAACAGGAATGCCAGAGCGGCGCCCCATGGCATTCGTACAGTGCAATACAGAACCGAAACCGAAACATAACAATGAGCTCGTGCAGAGGGCACGGAGGAAGGCAAGTTTCAGCGCAGCTTAAGAAAGTAGGGTCTTTAGAAAAACTTATGTATGCATTTTCTATTAAAGAAACACACCACCTAATACTTACCTGTGATGTTGCGCCTCAGATATGCGTAATGTTTGCTTTTTGATCGACAATGTACACAAGTATGAACCTAGTCAGCCGTTCAATTTGGCTGGCCCTTGGGCAAGTGGTTCAACTTGGGCCGAATGGCTGAAGCGAGTGACGTGCCGACAAGCAGAAAGGCAGAAAGACAGACCAAAATTTCTCCGTTTAAGTATCCCAGGAAAGACTATCGTCTTTAAACATCAAACATATTGCAAAAAACTAATATGCGTTAACATCTGCCGTATAACAAGGTGCGAGTTACAGCTCCGCGTGCCAAAAGGAGCCTTGCAGAAATTCAAATCCAGAAGCATGCAAGGATACCGAAGCCTCACTTATACATTCACCAACGTTTTTTTCGATAAAAAATTCGGCAGATTCCACGCACTGTGGGAATCGATGTAATGCGAAGCAGCCAGCAAGGAGCTGCATACATCGCCTTGTTTGTCTTTGAGCCAAATGAAATCATTCATGAAATGGCATCTAGTCCACCATATATCGCATGTTTGCCATGCACGCATGCATGCACAATCTAGTGTACACCATGCCAATGAAACGCATATTCTGGTATATAAATGCATGACCTGTCGTTTATGTTCATCACGCACTCGTGTCATGCCATACCAATTTTGGCATATATCACGTTAACAAAACGGCCGGAAGCGCACCATGACAGTGGCATGTAAATCATACCGTACATGACATGCATAACATGATTTGCATGTTAAGACCTCTCATTTATGTTCGTCATACAGTCACATCGCGCAATACCAATTTTGGTGTATATCAAAGGAGCAAAATTGCCGCGAGTGCACCATGAGTAGAGCATGTAAATCATGCCATACATGACATGATTATTATGGTTTTTCATGTTACCCCCTGTCGCTAATGTTCATCACACAGTCACATCGCGCAATACCAGTTTTGGTGTATATCAAGCTATCGAAACGGCCGCGAATGCACCATGAGCGTGGCATGTAAGTCATGGCATACATGGCATGCATGTCATAGTTTTCATGTTACCACCTGTTATTCATGTTCTTCATACAGTCACATCGCGCAATACGAATTTTGGTGCATATCAATCTAGCGAAACGGCCACGAGTGCGCCATGAGCACGGCATGTAAATCATGACGTACATTTCATGCATGTCATGATTATCGTGTTACCACCTTTCATTTACGTTTGTCATACAGTGGCGTCGCGCAATACCAATTTTGGTGTAGACCAAGCTAGCGAAACGGCCGGGGATGCATAATGAGCGCGGCATGTAAATCATGACATACATAACCTGCATGTCATGATTTCCATGTTACCACCTCTCATTTACGTTCGTCATGCAGGCGCGTCGCGCAATACCAATTTTGGTGTGTCAACCAAGCGAAACGGCACGAGTGCGTCATGAGCATGACATGTAAATCATGTCGTGCATGTCATGCATGTCATGATTTTCATGTTACCACGTCTCATTTACCGTCGTCGTACAGTCGCTTCGCGTAATAGCAATTTTGGTGTACATCGAGCTAGCGAAGCGGCCGGGAATGCATCATGAGCGTGGCAATTAAATCATGGCATACATGACATGCATGTCATCGTTTTCATCTTACCAACTGTCATTCATGTTCTTCATACAGTCTCATCGCGCAATACCAATTTTGGTGTATATCAATCTACTGAAACTGCCGCTAGCGCAGCATGAGCGTGGCATGCAAATCAGGTCGTACATGACTTGTATGTCATGATTTTCATGTTACCACGTGTCAGTTATGTTCGTCATATAGTCGTGTCACGTAACACCAATTTTGGTGTACATCACGCAAGCGAAACGGACGCGAATGCACCATGAGCGTGGCATGTAAATCATGAGATACATGTCATGGATGTCATGGTTTTCGTGCTACCACCTGTTATTCATGTTCTTCAGAAAGTCACATCGCACAATACCAATTTTGGTGTATATCAATCTAGCGAAACGGCCGCCAGTGCGCCATGAGCGTGGCATGTAAATCATGTCATACATGACATGCATATCATGATTTTCATGTTACCACGTGTCAGTTATGTTCGTCATACAGAAATGTCTCGTCATACCAGTTTTCGTATGTATCCCTCCATTTAAACGGCCGCGAGCGCCCCGAGATCATGTCATGTAAATCATGCTGCACATGACAGGCGCGTCATGATTTGCATGTTAGGACCTGTCATTATGTTCGCCATGAACTCTTGTCACGCCGTACCAATTTTGGTACATATGAAATTAACGGAACGGCCGCAAGAGCCCAAAGGCCGTGGAATGTAAATTATGCTTATCATGACATGCGTGTCATGATTTTCATGATATGACCTGTCATTTATGTTCCTGATAAGGCCATGTTATGACACACCAATTTTGGTATACATCCGATTAACGGAACGGCCAGGGAGCCCAAAGGCCATGGAATGTAAGTCATGCTGTTCATGACATGCGTGTCATGATTTTCATGATATGACCTGTCATTTTTGTTCGTGATGAGGCCATGTTACGACACACCAATTTTGGTATACATCCGATTAACGGAACGGCCAGGGAGCCCAAAGGCCGTGGAATGTAAATCATGCTGTTCATGACATGCGTGTCATGATTTTCATGATATGACCTGTCATTTATGTTCGTGATAAGGCCATGTTATGACACACCAATTTTAGTATACATCCGATTAACGGAACGGCCAGGACAGCACAAAGTCGTAGGCGGCTAGATAGATAGATAGATAGATAGATAGATAGATAGATAGATAGATAGATAGATAGATAGATAGATAGATAGATAGATAGATAGATAGATAGATACGCTCAAAGTCGCAGAAGTTCGCTAAGAAATGCTTCTAAAGCGATCCGATGTGGCATGCGCTTGCTTTTTGCCTAGTATTCTAGCGCCTCGGAAAATCTGTTCGCACCCACATGCAGAAATGTGCGCGAGCAGATGCGCATACTTGTCCTCTTTTTTTTTTGTTGCACTTAGTGCGTGCTCTATAAGTCGGTCATTGACGCATCTTTCGGACTGGCCGATGTACATTTTCCCACAGTACATGGGAATGGAGTAAACAACTCCAACAGAGCATTCGACGAAAGCGTTTACGTGACTGTTGCTGCATCCTCGTTTGCTTTGAGCGCAAATTCGAGGGCAATGTTTCTGCTGCTTATTTGGGGCAGAAAAAACCACATGCACTTCATGCCGGTTTGCCACCTTCTTGATACCATGCGACAGGGTGTGGACGTATGGCGTGATCAGTGATCTTCTAGTCAACCCCCGAGCCCCTACCCTTTCTGCCCCATGTCTGACTCTTTGCAAGAGCGACTCGGCGACTGCTAGAATGACCTGCGAAGGGTAGCCTGCCGCCAAAAGGCGGGTCACTTCCAATCAGAGCTTTTCTGCATGCGATGTGGGCACGACTTTCCGAGAGCATATATTATGCATTGTACAATTCCCCTCTTGATGAGCTTTGAGTGAGCCGATTCAAAAGGCAATAATTCTTTCTTGGCACGGGGAAAGTACGCCCAGCAAACATGATGCGCACTGAATCGCAGGTTTAGATCTAAACATTGCAACTCATTGGAGTTGGGGGTCTCGTACGTGAAGATATGCTCTTGTCCAAAACGCCTAAAGACATCTAAAATGCCCGACACTATATTAGGCAAGGAAGAATCCCTGTGGCTGGTTGAATGTAATAAAAAGTCATCAACGTATCTGAAAGCTTTTAAAACTGGCCCCCCATTAAAAGCATCATGCAAGGAAGAGTCAATATCAGATAAAAATATTTCGCAAAAAACAGGAGCTACGCATGCTCCAATACACACGCCTGGTTGCTGCAAGTAAGGTTGCTCGTTAAAAACTGACGCTGAGACAAAATCCAAGCACATCACTCTCGCCGTTGTTTTGTTAACAGTTAGTACAGCCAGTCCTTTGTTTGTTCTCCTTTTTGTGCTAGTCAATTTTTAGCGCTTATTCTTTCGGCATTCATGAATAGCCAACTAGCCCAACACTCTGTTCTTAGAGAGAACATTTAATGCAACTATATGTGCTGGTTCTGTAAACGTGATTTGCCTAGGAAGGCAAGCGTGAAAGGAGCGAAAATCCGAGCAAACGTGAACCAGAGCGTCAAGGCTGCCGCCATTAGTGGGCTTGTATCATCTTGGGTTGTGTCTTCTTCACGGCTTTGGTCCCCGGATAATAACGGAGGCACTTTGGCAAATTGAGGCGCAGTCAGCATGGCGTAATCATGATAAGGATACATGCAACCGACTTGGCCCATTTTTTTGACCCCAACGACGTCAGCCTTGGCACGGTGTCATGGACACAATTTCGTAATTGACGGAACAAGTGAGGAAGACTGAACTGATATACACATTCGCTACATTATTTTAGTTTACATAATATACTAATTGAAGAAATTTTACGAGTAAAACGACAATATGGTTATGACACGCAGTAGTGGACAATTTCGGTCTAACTTTGACAACCTGGCGTTCTTTAACATGCAACTGAACCAATGTACAGGCGTATTCACCCCATTTCTCCCTCGTGTAAATACGGCCGCCAGGCCGGTAATCGAACACAGCTATCGAGCTCAACAGCACGACACCTTTCGTGCTAAGCCACCACAATAGGTGGTTAGAGCACATGTGAACTCTTCGAGGTTTGGTACAAATAACTTGATGTAGGTTGTATACCGTGAACGGGGGCTTCCGTCTGTAAGGCTCGTTTTACCGAAGCTTCATGTTTGTGCGACCATTTCATTATTGCCCGGCCTTCTGGAATCCTCCAATGGCCCTAAGCGATTTTTGTGGTATAATGATCAAATCGCCGACGCTGTTATTTTATTTAGCGATAGCTTATCCTTCGCGTACAAACCGATTACTTGACTGTAAGTACATTATCATGGTCTGATAGTACTTACGGAAAAAAAGAACAGCGCTTTTTCTATACGAATCGTTGACTGTTGAAATGAATAACTTTTACTTGTCCTTTCAAGGATCATTCCAGTGAATACGGGCGGTCATCTGGCTTAGCCTTTCAGTCGTGCTACAGGGTATGCACGACAGTTACGCAAAAGTGGACTCCTTCTCGCTGGCGGTATGGCGCGACATTGTCGTTTGGCAAGATGCGAAAGCAAGACATGCACTGTGAAACTACAAAGCGTGCTGCAATGTCGCGTCACGCGCAAAGAAAGGCTCAACACAGGTGTCGCTGGCAAGAGTATAAAACTCGGCTGCTTCAAAGATGAATCCAGCACAAGTCATTCGCTTTCTTCTAGGCGTCGTACTGTGAACACCAGCTTCCTTCCCTAGTTTCAGGATCCTCTCAGCATTACCAATGTTTCCAGTGGTGAGTCAAATCACAATGGTATATGTGAGATCGCGTTGAATTCTCTAAGTTCTTCAGCAGCCTTCGCTTGCTGAAGTAGGAAGAATGTATCAGTCAAATGTCAGTTCTTCCTTGTGCAGTTGCACATGATTCATCAGGCTATAGAAAGGGCGCCAACAAGCATGTTGAGACGAACTCTTCATTTTTGAATGGAATGCATAAGAAGAAAGTACATACTGCGTCTATGTTCTCAGGAACTTTTATCCTTTCTGCATAATTAACCGTAATAACTAGACTGCCTAGGATATGCTTTACCGTACCAAGACACGCAGGCAATCACAATAATCCTGAAATTTTTGTTTTTCGTCTCCCTGAAACATTAACAGAAAGCAATGAGCGCGAATCTAAGCAGTTCACTTTATTTCGTGTCCACCATCAGCATAGCACTGCTACTTGAACCAGCGATACACACGCGTTCCCTCACAAAGCAGGTGCAAGTGCTGATCGTCTACCTGGTCGTTGAATGCCACGCTCTTGAACACCACCAGCCCAACCAAGCTGGTTACGTGGGTGCAGGATACACAGGCTACACTGATTCTGCAGCGGCGGCTTCTTACGGAGGATACGACGCTTACGCTTCTGTAAGCTCTATTTTTTTTCCATGACGTGTTATATACTCTAGCTTCAAGTTAAGGAAATCATGTATGTATCGTCTTTGTGGTCTTAGGAATGTGCAAACGTGAACACGACCTTTAATACTTCGCTAATATCACAGTGATGTTCTGACAACTCGTACGCCACTTATTCTCATGAGCAATAGCAGTGGTTCAGCGATGCATGCGCGGTGTCCTCGAGAGAATGCTCCGAAAAGAAGAATGGTGCCGTGAATAACTTCATGGGCTCGCTCGTGTAATGAGTATATTGTAAAGCAGTATGTATTCTTTAGATTTGCAAAGCCGCTCGTTGCACACCACTGTGCTTTGCGAATAGATCTGCGTCATAACTCCTTCCCCTTCGCAGCCGCCTCAGCCGTACACTTTTGGCTACAACAATGTGGACGAGTACGGTAACCGGCAGTTCCACAGCGAGCAGGGTGACTCCAACAATGCCAAGACCGGCTCTTACGGCTACAGAGACTCCAACGGCCTCTATCGACGAGTGAACTACGTGGCCGACGCGTATGGCTTTCGGGCTAGCGTGGACACCAACGAGCCAGGCACCGCACCTGGTGCCAGTGCAGACGCCGTCTTCAACGCTTCGCCAGTCGTCCCACCAGTCCCATCAAGTGCTGTAGAGAGTCGGGCGCCTGCAGCTTACGGCACACAGGGGCCAGCACCGTACTTCCCTGGCGGCTACGGTGGTTACGGCGGATACGGATACAACTCATACGTAGGCGCCGCTGGTGCCTATGGCTACGCCCCCTACGGGCGTTACGGAGGCGTTGCCAGCGGTGCAGAGCTTGGTAGATTCCCCAGAGGCGGCCAACCTCCCTATGGTTACGCTGCCGCTGGCTATGGTGCAGGTTACAGACCTGATGTCAACGGTGCCCCTGTTGGATACGGAAGCTGGCCTTCCGCTCATCACGGATTCCGTCGTCGTTAATGCATTTCCTCGTTATTTAGGATGCTAGTGATCGATCTCCAGCAGTACAAGGAAATAAAGAGCTTTGAACATGCTTGGAAGCGGTCGTTTTTTAACTTCTGCAGTAATCAGGAGAGAGGGCGAATATTCTCGAACAAAAAAAGCACTGCCATACCTTTCATTTCTTATTTTCAGGATTAGGTTAACAATAAATTGCATATATGATAAATAAATTATTCTATGGCTAAATAGGTGAAGTAATTTTGCAATGAATGAGCCATCACTGAGTGGTGGTACGCATGTAGATACCTGCGATGTGAGTCGCAATTTCGAAAATGAATTTGGCATCAGCGTCCACACAGATTTGTAAACTAGCGGCAACCGTTGTGCTCCTTGACAACATTGTGTACACTATAGCTAGGGAGCGCTCGCGCGCATGCCGTATCGCTAGCCTAGCGGTCAATGGGGAGGTTCTCCGCGTTACAGTCAACGAGTCACAATATCAAGAGTTACTTCAACATTGTGGACTGCTGACTGGACATTGGTTTGATATGAAACAACTTGTGCTGTAGCGTGTGCTGTATCGCTTGTGCTGTAGCGCTAATTATTATTGTTAACGCGTTTGAGGATTTGTAGTATTAAAGCAGTCAAGTTTGAATGTATCGGATTTATATGAAATGCGTTAGTGCATTTACTGATAGTAGAAAAGGAAGGTGTGCGGGTGAACAGTTTATGACAGTGTGAACTGCTGCAAGCAAACTGTGTATTAGTATGATATTTGAAGTGGTTTCAGTGTGCTATTATGTTTTTTTTTTCGGATTGTTCATGTTTCGGTACCTTTCAGTATTCTTTTTTTTTCGCTGCATAACTTAGTGATATGGAGTAGCCGAGGCTATATGGACCTCAACCTCTCAACAGCAAAACAGTTAGAACAGAAAAGAACAGAACAGAAATATTGGTAACTGCATTAAGTGAGAGTTGGAATGGCCACCTTGAGGCGCCACGACGACTCCTGACTCTAAATGAATTGATTATAGTTTTCATACATCCACTTACGTTGTTCTCTTCCGATTTTGAGAAACAATTTAGGATCTCCAAACCCGAGCATATCGACATGTTCCCACTGAAACACACAGCGCAAAATTACGAGCGGGACGCAGGAAGGACACACGCAGAGAGCTGCACTTACAACGGTTCGTTGGATGAATTTTCCTGACATATATAGCAAAATTGATCCAATCAACTGTTGCAAGTTCATCGCTGTGTGTGTTCCCTTCCTGTGTCGCCGTCGCAATTTCGCGCTGTGCGTTTCACTATGCTACGCCAACATGGCCAAGTTCGCTCTGTTGTTATGTTCCCTGTGCTTATCTATGTTTTTGTATTGCCAAGCCCGTTTCTTGCTTTATTTTGATGTGTTCAGGTTTCACCCACGAAAATTGTTAGCAACGCTCGGCGCAGAGCGCTCCGCAATGTACAGGAAACTTCGAGATTGTTTCACATAATTCTCTTACGATTACGTGCAGGACGCGAAGAGTCACGTTTATTCGAGAACTTTTTATATATACACTCTTAACTTTGTAACTCATACTATCCGTGCACAAAATCATGTTTATCCGATACTTTATAACAGATAACTTAGCAAGATACATTGTAACTCACACATATATAAGGTACATTGTAACGGTTACAGATATCAGTTACATTGTAACCCTTATAATTGTTGATATTATATAGGTTACGCTGTAGCCTTGTATTTTTTTTAAATTGAATGTAACTTATAAAAAGGTGTTTTTAAGGGTTACGTCAGTCAGCTATTCATATCTCTTAGTTTTGATTGCACTCTATTTACACCGGCTGTTTCAAGAAATCTACCGAAAATTCTCAAAAATCCCGAAAATGCGATATTTGCTGGCTACTTTGAGAATTGCTTGCGCTGTAGCGGCAGGCATCTCAAGATTGTTAAAGACACCACTTAGGAGTGTAATTAAAAATTAAACTAATTAACTCTTTAACTGGTGAAGTTAGGTGGTTGTATCAAAGGAGTGAAATGAGGTTTGACATGCGAAGAAACCATGCCAGCTTTGATATATAGAAAAAGCAACGTGTAGTAATTGTTGTGTTGTAGTGAAATTCAACCAAATTCAATGGATGCCGCCTTTGAAAGCCGTGGAATTCGGTTGAATGTCACTACGACAAAAAAAATACTAGAGGCAGATTTTTCTATACTTCAAAGCTGGGATGGGTTATTTGCGTAAAGAACATCAATTCACCCCTTTGACAGAACCCCCTAACTTCACTAATTAGAAAGTTAATTAATTTAACTCTTTAATTGCAGTCCCAAATGGTCTTTAACAATCTTAAGACGCCTGCCGCTACAGCGCAAGGAATTCTCAAGGCAGCCAGGAAATATCGCATTTTCGCGATTTTTGAGAATTTTCGGCACATTTCTTCAAACACCAGGTATAGCCAACCTTAGGTTCACTGTAATGAGGTTTACAATGGTACTGTCACGTCTGGTAATTGCTGTCACAGAAGATTGTGATGCCAAAATTGGGAGTCTGATAAAATCACTTCGCCTATATTTCGATGCATTTGAGCAAGTCATTGAAAAGTGGATGACGTTTTCTCGCACTGCTGCTTTACCCGTATATGGCTTCACTTTCAGTCCCATTACTCAATCTTCTACACAGATTCTCTCATGAGAACCGACAAGTCGACAAATCACACTACTGACCAAATTTGTGGGCAAGATTTCTAGACATGAGACATCGTCTAAATGTTGAAAACTGGCTGTGAAACAGAGTGCTATCAAAACAAAAAGAATGTCCATGTAGGTAGCTAAGGTATACAAAAAAATCAACACACTCTTCTGAATACTGTCTGGGCTCCCCCACTCACATAAATCAGCTGCAGTTTTTTCACACATATATACTGCCGCTCACTCGGGTATTCATTCGACATTGGCGTAGCTGGTAGAGGGAGGAGGGTTGGTGGTTCTAACACTCAAAAGTTTTCAATTTTGCATGTACGCGTACATTCGCAAACATGCACGACTACACGCAGTGACGAGAAACGGTTGTGGCAGCTATATTTTGTATTTATTTTAGGCTGGCTCGTATTAGAACAGGTGAGTTCAATCACACTGCAAAGCTCTCCGGGCAATGTCTCGGATATTGATGGCATTTCAAATGAACTTGAAGGCAATTCCATTAGTGAACTTCCTAACTCTGTCTGAACTTTTCAAACAAGGTATTCCTTTACACATTTTTTTAATTTTCTCGAAAAGCACTGTCAGGTACGAAATTCTTTATTTAAACATCTCTTCTTTGCAAGATGTAATATCAAAAACAGGGTGACACGTCGAGTAGTGTCAGAGCCCTACAGCTATGAAAGACACAAAAGATGTAACAAATACAGCTACATAAAGTAATGCAGCTGCATTACTACATAAACACAGATAGCAGAGAAAAGTGCTGCAGCTTAAATTACATTTTTCTGCTTTAGAAAGGCCAAAAAACATTTCAGGCGTCCACAAACCACGCTTTTTGGTGGCCTATCTCCTGGCAATGCAATTGTCTGCACAAGAGCAAGCATCTGGTAATACGCAAATGGATACTGTGAGTTCTTAATATAATACACCAAAAGACAAAAAATAAGTGCCCGCGGTAATCCAGATGTGGAGACAGAGAAGACTTCGGCTTGGCTGCCAGCAAAAACGCAGACTTTGTCAGGAGTGCAGTAAATGTCAGGCGCTGATATTTGAAGTTCATCACCAGGCAGTTCCGTCTACAAAAAAAAAATTCGGCAGATCCCACGCACTGTGGGAATCGATGTAATGCGAAGCAGCCAGGAAGGAGCTGCATACATCGCCTTGTTTGTCTTTGAGCCAAATGAAATCATTCATGCCATGGCACCTAGTCCACCATATATCGCATGTTTGCCATGCACGCATGCATGCACAATCTAGTGTACACCATGCCAATGAAACGCATATTCTGGCATATAAATGCATGACCTGTCGTTTATGTTCATCACGCACTCGTGTCATGCCATACCAATTTTGGTATATATGACGTTAACAAAAGGGCCGGAAGCGCACCATGACAGTGGCATGTAAATCATACCGCACATGACATGCATAACATGATTCGCATGTTAAGACCTCTCATTTATGTTCGTCATACAGTCACATCGCGCAATACCAATTTTGGTGTATATCAAAGGAGCAAAATGGCCGCGAGTGCACCATGAGTAGAGTATGTAAATCATGCCATACATGACATGAATATTATGATTTTTCATGTTACCACCTGTCACTAATGTTCATCACACAGTCACATCGCGCAACACCAGTTTTGGTGTATATCAAGCTATCGAAACGGCCGCGAATGCACCATGAGCGTGGCATGTAAGTCATGACATACATGGCATGCATGTCATAGTTTTCATGTTACCACCTGTTATTAATGTTCTTCATACAGTCACATCGCGCAATACCAATTTTGGTGCATATCAATCTAGCGAAACGGCCACGAGTGCGCCATGAGCATGGCATGTAAATCATGACGTACATTTCATGCATGTCATGATTATCATGTTACCACCTTTCATTTACGTTCGTCATACAGTGACGTCGCGCAATAGCAATTTTGGTGTATACCAAGCTAGCGAAACGGCCGGGAATGCACAATGAGTGCGGCATGCAAATCATGACATACATAACCTGCATGTCATTATTTCCATGTTACCACCACTCATTTACGTTCGTCATGCAGTCGCGTCCCGCAATACCAATTTTGGTGTGTCAAACAAGCGAAACGGCACGAGTGCGTCATGAGCATGACATGTAAATCATGTCGTGCATGTCATGCATGTCATGATTTTCATGTTACGACGTCTCATTTACCGTCGTCGTACAGTCGCTTCGCGCAATAGCAATTTTGGCGTACATCGAGCTAGCGAAGCGGCCGCGAATGCATCATGAGCGTGGCAATTAAATCATGACATACACGACATGCATGTCATGGTTTTCATCTTACCAACTGTCATTCATGTTCTTCATACAGTCACATCGCGCAATACCAATTTTGGTGTATATCAATCTACTGAAACTGCTGCTAGCGCATCATGAGCGTGGCAAGCAAATCAGGTCGTACATGACTTGCATGTCATGATTTTCATGTTACCACGTGTCAGTTATGTTCGTCATATAGTCGTGTCGTGTAACACCAATTTTGGTGTATATCACGCAAGCGAAACGGACGCGAATGCACCATGAGCGTGGCATGTTAATCATGACATACATGACATGCATGTCATGGCTTTCATCTTACGAACTGCCATTCATGTTCTTCATACAGTCACATCGCGCAATACCAATTTTGGTGTATATCAATCTACTGAAACTGCCGCTAGCGCATCATAAGCGTGTCATGCAAATCAGGTTGTACATGACTTGCATGTCATGATTTTCATGTTACCACGTGTCAGTTATGTTCGTCATATAGTCGTGTCGCGTAACACCAATTTTGGTGTATATCACGCAAGCGAAACGGACGCGAATGCACCATGAGCATGGCATGTAAATCATGACATACATGTCATGGATGTCATGGTTTTCGTGCTACCACCTGTTATTCATGTTCTTCATAAAGTCACATCGCACAATACCAATTTTGGTGTATATCAATCTAGCGAAACGGCCGCGAGTGCGCCATGAGTGTGGCATGTAAATCATGTCATACATGACATGCATATCATGATTTTCATGTTACCACGTGTCAGTTATGTTCGTCATACAGAAATGTGTCGTCATACCAGTTTTCGTATGTATCCCTTCATTTAAACGGCCGCGAGCGCCCCGAGACCACGTCATGTAAATCATGCTGCACATGACATGCGCGTCATGATTTGCATGTTAGGACCTGTCATTATGTTCGTCATGAACTCTTGTCACGCCGTACCAATTTTGGTATATATGAAATTAACGGAACGGTCGCAGAGCCCAAAGGCCGTGGAATGTAAATCATGCTGGTCATGACATGCGTGTCATGATTTTCATGATATGACCTGTCATTTATGTTCGCGATAAGGCCATGTTATGACACACCAATTTTCGTATACATCCGATTAACGGAACGGCCAGGGAGCCCAAAGGCCGTGGAATGTAAATCGTGCTGTTCATGACATGCGTGTCATGATTTTCATGATATGACCTGTCATTTATGTTCGTGATAAGGCCATGTTATGACACACCAATTTTGGTATACATCCGATTAACGGAACGGCCAGGAGAGCACAGAGTCGTAGGCGGCTAGATAGATAGATAGATAGATAGATAGATAGATAGATAGATAGATAGATAGATAGATAGATAGATAGATAGATAGATAGATAGATAGATAGATACGCTGAAAGTCGCAGAAGTACGCTAAGAAATGCTTCGCATTTAAAAGAAATTACAGACTGCATAAACTACTAGCCAAAGTTTGTTGGTGGTGCAGAGTATGGTATGCATGCGCTTGCCCACAGAATAAAATGAATATATGTGCCAATAAGGGCAAAATGAGAACAGCGAGCTATTAATGCTGGCACTAGCAAACCATATGTTCAGTGTTACAACATACCACAAGTGGGAGTGTTTTGGTGCAATATACAAAAATTTTAAACAGGTTTTTCAGAGGCACAAGGAATCCATTTTGCGTATCTACGAGAGGGCTCAAGCCGCAAAATATTAGTGTTGAAGAGGGTGTCCACATACCTCATTTATCAGACTGCGGCCAACGTTGCCTTGTATGTGCTTCATAACATCCACCAGTGTGCAGGCCCGTTCTTTCATTTCAGAGAAAACGTCTACCACATCATTGAGTTCGCTCTGGAGTCTTGCTATGTTAGCATTGAACCGAAGTTCCACCTCGATGCACAGCTGCAACAAAGCAATTCAGGACATTGAGAACCATCACTCCTAAGAAAACAGGCTTAAATTAATGTTAGGCCTTATAAAAATCAGCTGTACAGATGTGAACGCTAATGTTTCATTTCATTTTCATTCAGTTTATTTTGACAAAAGGAAAGTTTGCCTGGGTTGAAGGGACTAAAGGCAGATTACCTCTGCCTGACTAAGTTCATAAAGTTTATCAGCTGATTCGCTAAAACCTGTTCCTCATTGGTCGCCATTGAAGTTGATATTTGTTATAGTGGCTCATTTTTAATGAACATCTTTTGCAGATTTGATTCAAAAATTCGTCGAATTTCCAGACCGCGGTGCCGGCGATGCCGCAACTGCAGAGCACAACGGGTGCGCCGGAAGGTGCTGCGGCACGCCGGAACTTACCTCGACGTGATCTGAATGATGGTGCGCCACGCGAGGACCTCGCCGCGTGAAAGACAGTGTGTCATCTGAGGAGAGCAAGCCGACTGATGGTCAATCGCGCGTGATGTGCAGTGCTTGTCGCATTCTTTTTGATCTTAAAGTGGTCATGATAACGCTGCCAGCGTTCCCCTCAACGCTACTGCTCACGTCATGCTAAGCAGTGTTGTTGCGGGTCGAGGATCGCACATCACAGAGACAGCGATGAGCGTCAAAGCTAAAATTACAAATGAAGGGAAAGTCAAAATTACAAAGAAGGCGACAAGCATCGCACATCACGCGCGAAGGACTGTTGCTGGGCTCGCTCCCTTCAAATGACACGCCGTCTTTCCCGCGGCGAAGTCCTCACGCGGCACGCCATCATGAAATTACGTAAAGGGAAGATTCGGTGTGACACAGTACACGGACCGCCCTTCCGACGCACCCGGTGCACTCAGTTTCGATATCGCCGGCACAGCGGTCTGAAAATTCGACGAGGGATCTTTTGAACTACATCAAATATTTTTGATTTTTTTGCTGAATCTCACAGATGGTTTTTTTTTGTAAAGCGCGCCTGTAAAGTGAAACTAAATGCGCAGAGAGCGTCACTGGCATCCGTCAGTTACGCCCAGTGAAGGGGCGGATTCAAATTATCCCATCAAAACATGGCCCACAGCTAAAAAATAAAACATAAGGTTTTTGTAATTTGTCAATCAATGGGTGCTGTTCAGCGCTTCCTTAAAATTTACAACAATCAGGTTGCTAGCGATGCCCGGAGCGTCACATCACAGGTTCTTTTTCGTTAATTACTCGGGGAACTGAAACCAGCCTCCAGAAAGAATACTCGGCACGAAAGGCGTTGCGCTTGCCTAGTACAGCGGATACTGTAAAACTAAAACACAGAAAACAGCTATTCTACCTATATAGGTAAGTACTTATTTTAAACAATGCTGGCTTTACGTATTCACGATTACTAAAGGTACCGGCCTGTCCGGAGTTCTCCTGAACATTAGAGACATCATTTCCAGCCGTAGGTGCTCGCATAGACCCTGTAAAAAACTCAAATTATTAGTAGCGAAGCTCCTCAGGCCGGCACACCGCCGTCGCTGTTGAAGACAGTCGAACAAACAGACAAACATACAAACAAACAGTCTTGAAGACAAACGTCATAGACAAACAGTGCACCGTAGGCTTCTCTAAGTGCTTACAAAGGAGCACGTGTTGCTGACACTATTACACTGTTGCCGTCATAAAAGCTCGAAAAACAGAACGCATTGAGAATACCTGCAAACAATGCCAAACGCGGTTATAATGTCAACAAACGTCATGACAAGGTCACTGCCGAAGCTGACGACGAACACAAAGCCGGAGTGGCCAAAGCAAACGCATAAAGCGCCAAAGAACCGGCGAAAGCCTGACCAGGCATCGTTCGCGACGAATTCCCCCATTGGGCACAGCTGAAGCCTCCTTTTCTTTCCTGGCAGCCGATTAATCTCGACAGGTGCGGGTGAGAACACTTTCGCACAAAAAAAAGTTTATTTATACCGAAAACAGAGAAAACAGAACAATGAAAAAGAACCACTTACCAAGTTCGTCTAATCTTCCATGCGATCATGGGCAATGATCACAGTAGTCACACCGTACGTTAGCTGAAGCGAGCACAGTGTAGCGTTCACAGTCACAACCCAGTTCTTTGCAGCGGCCGCGCGCTATTCCAAACAAGTCCACGTTCAACGCTGACATGTTCAGAAGCGCGTCCAACGCGAATAATGGTATAAATTTGGCGCGAAGCCGGCGACGCAAGGTAACACGATGCACCGATCACGACGCCATCTATGTAACCCCTTCCCGACACGCAGCGCTGCAACAAGAATACATGTAGAGATACCATAGAAACATGGCCGCTGCTTCTGCCCCGAAGCATGATTCAAACTTTCGGATCCGGCTACTCGCACGTAAACAAGACCACGTCCATTGTGAGTAAAATAAAAGGAAAGTTTGTGACCAGAGTTCGCTCTTAGCAGGAGTTTTGCTGCACTGAAAACTCATTTTTTATTCAAACATGGCGAAAGAGATCATTGTTGCTTCAGACCACTGTCTATTTCATCAATCCACAAGTCTCCTCGGCAATGGAGCGGCAGTATGTGGCTTTTCGGTGTACCAAGACCGCGCTGGCGAGAATTGGCGCGCTGGGCCACCAGTGTCAATCTACAATATAGCAACGAATGACGTATTGCAGATGTTTTTTTAGGGGCGAAGCTCCTTAAGGCGGCACCCGTTCGTCCCTCGTCGTCGCCGTAGTGCGTAACCAGTCTTACGCTTTGACCTCCAAGGTGATGCCGGTGGGAGATTTCTCCTGTGCGTTGTTTAACAATAAAAATTCGCAGCGTGCGCGTTAACTAAAAGCCGAATTCTTCTGTCTCTCATTCCCCATTAGCAGCCATTGGCATGTTCCAGTAGGAAACGTTAGTAGAAGTGTAAGTGTTAGCTAAAAGCCGACTTCTTCTGTCTCTCATTCCCATTAGCAGCCATTGTTTACCTCCCAGGTAGTGCCTGGTGAGATTTCTCCTGTGCGTGATTAAACAATAAAAATTTCGTTCAAAACGCCGTTGATTGATGAAATAAACCAACAAAAGACGCCAGATGTTTTCTTAAAGCAAAACGAAAGAACGCCAGATGTTTCTAAAGCAAAACGAAAAGACTCCAGCTGCTTAACGAAAGACGCCAGATGGTTTCTAAATCAATGGTTTAATAAACAATGAAAATTCACAGCGTACATGTAAAATTAAAGTGAGCTGCAAGTCGTCATAACTCATGGAACCTTTAGTATAAACGTGCCCGATCTCACGTCGGTGATGATGTACTGGGCAGAATTCACGGAAGATTCACGGTTTACCGATGAACCTCCGCAGCTTCGCCCACTCATCATCATTCACTCCGTGGATATGCTGTGATTTCTTTCGGTCCATTTTATGTCATTCCAGTTTGTTCAGACGTTTGCTCGCGCCGTAATGGAGTTTGTTCAAATAATAGATATTTTTAGCGGAGTGTTGCTTGCGCTCAGACCCGCTTGAGTGTAATAGAAGCATTTTGAGTGCAGAGTTACTGTATATGCAGTTACTCAATTTGAGCGGGCCGAACAGCCGGTTCGGGGCTTGCTTGGGGGTGAGGCGCGGTGTGTGGAAATCCTATACATAGTTTTCATGTGACGTCACAGATAGGTTCTCTGCGCTATGTACCTCTAGGTGGCTGCCACCGTGATTTTTATCTCATTAGAGTGTGCCAGTGTAGGGGACGACGCGCAGTCGTTCTGCCCCTGTGTTATTTTGTGCTCTCTCGCTTTCTTCTGTTCGCCAGCTGCGTCAAGGGAAACACAAATGAACGCTAGAGGGCTCCGGCATTAATGTAATGTCACGGTTTCTCACTCCGCGCGTTTTACACGACATTTCAACCAGGTTGTACTCCAAGATGGCTAACAAACAGACTTCAATGAAAACTGCGATGCGGTCGAAATGAATAGGGTTTCGTTGTTTGGGCTGTGAGGCACACGTTCCCTTCGAAGCGTCCTTGTAGGATGCAGACCACGTTCGGCAGGGACGCCGATGAGCATCCCTTGCGTCACTATAACGTCCCCACCACGTCACACAACATCACGGTACGTGATGACGTCATTACGTCATCGCTTAGTAAAAAGTGAGCCGATCATGGAGGCGGTGCAGAACCAGGGAACGTGCAGAAAGCGTGCAATGTATCCCGTCCTGGAGGCAGTCCAAAACCACATTAGGTGCATAAAACTTTCGCAGGTGGACGGGGAAGAATGAATACATTGACGGAGAAGAAAAAGATGGCTTTCGCCTTCTCATACGGTTATACATGGGCACATGTGTGAGAAGAACGCTGATTTTGTGATACTGAAGAAGTCGGTTATTGTAAGTCTTGCAATATTCGTCGTTATTGTCGCACAACATTTGCCTGCGGGCTAGTTCCGGTATGGCATCCTGCTTATTCCTTGAGTGAGGCGCCTTGAGGCATAATTTGTAACTCAGTAGTGTGCACGTTCTTATTAGGCCGACTAACAATGCGGGCACGAAGGTAACTTAGCCTGCACTTTGCTCATGTGTAATTTGCGAACTTCCACTCCATTAGTTAGGTCTCCTGGGAATCTCGGTTATAAGTTACCAAAAAAGTGTATGCGTTACACATGGGTTACAATATATAAGTTACATGCCGGGGTAACGGATAAACTTCCGAGGTAACCGATAATCGCATCCGTTCGCAGTTTATTTCGGCAATGTAACCGATAGAACGAGAGGGATATAATGAAAACATCAAAAATACGAATGATGTAGCTGTTATTTTATCCGTTACTCACTTTTATCGGTATATTTATACGTTACCGTGGTAAGAGTGTATATACGCCAGCACTAGGGATAACGCTGGAATGCTCGACGACTGATGTATAAAAGACGACGCGTTCCACTGGTGATCAGGTTACTCGACGGGCGACGACAGTTCTCAGCGCTATCATGGGTACAGCGTGAAGTGTCTGTACCTAGACTTTTCATTTTCTGGACAAAAGTTCACCCACTAGAGAGTTCCGTATTTTGAAGCGTTGCTGCAGCCTTCTTCGCGGTCGCAACCACGTGACAATATAATTGAAAGCTTCGACTTTGAGTATAAGAAGCTTACATGCTGGTCTTACGCGATTGGTACATTTCTCTGGATAAGTCCGAGAGAAAACTATTCACATTCAAAAGTATCGTAATGGTGGCGGAGTCAATTCAGAAGAAAATGCTATGTGGTCGGTAACGCGAGAACACGTCACCTGGTGCAGACGAGAGTCCTCATTTAATCACCCACCCGACTTTGCCACGTGCCGCTCGTTAGAACGCTTCCTAGCACGCTACCAATTAATTTGCCCGCCTCGCACGCTTCCGCGTGCAAGCGTTAAGGCGAGGCTGCTAATTTCTTTATTTGGATTAGAGTTGACTTAATATATCTACGACGCGCTTGCCTTCTTTGCCTCTTTTCATTGCACGCACTGCGTAGCACGTCAGGGGCTACATCCTCACAGCCGCAGTCGATATGCATTGATTATTATACATATTTAACAGAACTAGGCAACCTGACTTTTTATTCAGTGATAAACACTTGAAGGCGGAAATGAAATATCCACGATCGTGTGTTAAACACGCTGTTTTTTCATATTTGTAGCACGTGATTCTAGCTTGTCTGCTGTTTGTGATGGGCTTTGACAGTTCTGGCTACAATAGTGGATGGCAGTTGCACGTGGAACACTAGATCCTTCCTTTAATATTTCACACGAGGCGTTGATGCCAAAGTTGAAAACAAAGCCATTCTGGCTGGTTACAGTTTTCGACAGGGAATTCATAGACAGCACGTCGAACGTCTTTCTTCTTCTCCGCCGTTTCTCTCTACAGTAGTTCACGCTGTACCCAGGAATCATTGAAAAATCTCGCGACATTTCCCATTTAGCAGACGAAGCCTGTCGGGAGGGTCAATGAGTGATTCATGGATTGTGAGGCGTCAGCCGGGCGACGTGAGCCACTTCTGGTTTCGGCGAGCGTCATCCACTGCTTCTGAGGCACGCCATGCGACAGTTCACCTCGCTGAAGCGTTGGAGAACAGTGCATAGTTCCCGATATAGTGCGAGAAACATGCGAAGCAAAGGTGTCCAGTGCCACACAAGTTCACCAGGATTGAAGTAAGCATGTCCGTAACAGCCTTCATAGCGGATCTTGGACACGGTCCTGCGAGACGAGGGAGCACCGCCGCGAGAGGCGTTGCGCCTGTTCTACTCTATAGGAAGCCTCTGCTGAGAATACCATTATTGCAGTTTTTACTTCATTGGTATGCATGCAAATATGTCACGGCTGATGCTCCTCAGCAAATATTGTCGTCGTAGTATCAAATGCTCTGCAGATTACTGAATTGAATGCAGACAAAAGTTGACCCAATTATTAACGTTACATTCACAGCGTTGCACTTAATATGTGATGACTGCAATACCCTTTATTTATCAACTGCGCTTGCCTGCCCAACGAATTTTTCAAGGGTCAAAACAATGAAAGTTATTTTAATGCGCCTGATGTCACAATGTTTTTTTTAATTAGGGCTTAAGGAGATCTGTGCATAATGAATCACATGTAACTGATTGCTTATGAAATCAGTGATAAAAAAATTCTTGGCGTTTTTCCAAGCCGAGCGATAGTGCACTTTGTAGTCCTAGTGACATTCATTGCTTCATTTGCCTGGCATCAGCCATGACGATTATTATTTTTTTTTTGAGAGTGAGCAACCTTACCATGTATCACAGGAAAATTACTTCATTTAAGGGCAAACATATCGCGATGTCACTGTTTGTATCTATATGTAGCAAATATATTATCTCTATGAGTAATTAGGTACGTGGAGCGAATGTAGCTGAATTTTAAACCTGGGTATTATTTACTTCATAACAAGGTGCAACAACAAATAGTACCCGCATGCACAGCTTACGTACTGAGAGTAGTTGGGCGAGAATCTCTTAAGTTCAGGAACCATTTCATCGGGAGCTTGTTATTAGATTGCTAGCTGCGTCACAATCATGTCAGATCTCCAGAAGATTTTTGAGCTGCGTATAGAACCTTGAATTGGTTAATTTATCATGACTATAGTCACAAGCAAAGACGACCATGTACTAACCGACAGCTAGTCCGACACGAAATATAGATACCAGGACATAATGTTTATAAGTTACGCCGTAACTTTTCTGAAGTATGATGGCTGTTTCCATTTAATGTCTGAAAATATTACACGAAGGGTAACCTAACAGGAGGATATGATAGCGATATATTATTTTCATTGTTACGACTATATGACTAAATCTGTGCTCTAACAGGAAGATATCGCTTTACGTTTGAATATTACATGGCAGCTCTTCTCTACCGACGCTGTAGAATGCTGGGACTGCTGATCTGAGTCTCACAATTCGTATTACATTAATGGGGGTAGGGAGGGACGGCGGTGCAACATATGTCTAAATGGCTTAGCGGTTCTCTTTCGAAACACTTTGTTAGCTATACATCTTCAGCGTCAACACATGCGCCCTTGCAAACACTAAAGAAGTACTCTTTTTCTCTATCGTCCTCAACGGCCTTACCCGACTACGCGACCCTTAATATGTCTTCGGATAGTTTAGTTGCTTGAGGATAAGGAATTTCATACGCAAGGTATTTGGATTAGTCCGCGTATTACCGCGGAAGCGACGCAGAAGGCACATTCCGTCCGTCACATCCTACTTCCTTTCTTGCGATAATACAGAATATAGATATGTGTGAGCAAAATCTCGCGTCTCTTTTTTGTTTATTTTGGTGTCAAAGTTTCATCTTTTTGTGCCCGAATTACGTGCTGTGAATAATAGAGAAATCTTCTGTACTGAAAGGAAAAACGACTACCCGCCGAGAGATATGTGCTCGCGTGTCAATTTTGTCATACATGAGTGATGCTTGTTTCCGCGTGACGAGGTGTATATAAGATATAAGCACTCATCTCTCGTATGGTTATCTTTGCTTCCCAGGAGACACAGTTACTGTTGCAGCAGTTCGCACTCACACATGATTCCATTCAGCGCGATCTGCCCCGGCCTGCAGTGATGTGGAGATGTTGCGCGGTGTCGTAATATGACTCTATAGATTACGGTGTGCAGTGGTTGCTTTCTTCTGCATGTGTGGCGTATTAGGCAGCCTGTCAGGGCGCTGGACTGTAAATCGCGCAGTGCCTCATCTCTCCCGTCAACGCACACTGCGCTTGGTCGTCTACTATCCTATCATAACCAAGCTTAACGTTTCGCGCCTTGCGGTGACTCCACTATTGTCTGGGCTACATGTTTCACCGGATTTGCACTACAGCTACGAAGGATTACCCTTAACGGTACGCACGTGGCTTTTTCTTGCTTTATTGTCATCACGTGTGAAGTAGCGGAGTGAGCTGCTTCGATGGCTTGGGTTGACGGCTGCTGTCACACGTGCAAGGGCCTGCCAAATCAGCGTCAGTAACACCCAAGCGTATAATACCATCCACTTTAGTATCTTGCGAGAGCGCCAGCGTCTGGGAGCGTGCCTCAAAGATTAATATCTAGTAATCCTAGAAGTTGTACGTACTAAAACCAGTACATTATTACGAGAGACGCCGTAGTGGATGGCTGCGGAAATTTCGACCACCTGTTGTTCTTTAACGTGCACCTAAATTAAGCACGCGGGCCTCTAGCATTTTGCCTCATCGAAATGCGGCCGCCGCGGTTGGGATTCGATCCCACGACCTTAGGGTCAGCAGTCAAACACGTGCCTCCAAGAATAAAGAATGATGTCTCGCTCTCAGATACCTGTCGCGCTCTGTGTGTCGTCTTTCACCGTCGTTGTCTTCGTGCGCTCACTGCTTTCAAAGCTAGGAATGTTAACCAGTCTAGGAAAGTGGTATGCTACACTACACTGGGAATAGGGATAAGAGATAAAGAATAAGGATAGGGGAATATCTGTCTACGTGCTTACCAGGCAGCGCTATGAAATCACTTTGGTTCACAATGGCGCTGACCAAGGAATTCGGTGCATTAAGCGCAGGAGCAAGGGAGCAACGACGATGGACGGGTGATGATAAAACCGATCCCTTTCGTCACTATCAAGAAACACACCAGCGGAAAGCCAACTCGCGTACATCAAGCATCGAGCGCTTTACCTCTCGAAATTTGGTATCTGAACTCGACGCCAGGTGCCAGGCGTAAAGCTCGCCCAAGCACACTTCCAAGTCAGACAACGAGGGCGAAGGCATCCAACTGGCTTGATCTGGACTGGCGGGACCTTGGACTAGCTTGATACATAGCAGGAGTTCCCGCGCGAACTTATGCGGCGACGAGGTCATCAAACCGTGAAACGTGTCATTCGCAGTTGTGGACCAGGAGTTTTTAAAACAATTTACCGACGACTCCTTCAACGTGGAGTGTACGGTGTGCCAGCGACCGTGACTTCACGTCGATTTTGTGCGATGATCCGTAGCGTGATGTCCAATGTCTCAGTGAAATGTATCCTGGTTGCGAGTCGTTCGGTGACAATCAGTTGCCGCAGATCCCTGTGTATAGCACTTCAAGGTAATCGCTATCATCGACAGTCACCGGCATCGATTACACAGGGCGCTATGCGTAAACGTTGGTGTAACTGCTTGGAAAGGCGACAGGTTCATCCTATGACAATATACACTGTCCTGATATATGGGAGTGTATTTGTTAACATTCCACAAGGTCCATCAGCTTCGTTAAAACACCTTCAAAAGGAATAAAGATAGGGAGCTTTCATGTCAACAAGGCACCGATGCCGACTCACTCACGCTCAACTTTCGTCTTATGACCCATTGTTCAGATAGAGGGGTCGACTATTTTTTTTTTATTGTTCCTGCATTATTTACAAATAACCTTCTTGTATCTCTTGTAAGTTTGTCTTCTTGTTATTGCGAAGAAACAAACATTGCGAATAAACAAACGCACACGTATTTTAGGACGAACATCTACAACATGGTGTTCATTTATGAAAAAAGTTGCTCAATTCAAGCTGGCACAATCGATAAAATCAGAAGCGAAGTGTAATTTAGAACAAAAAAAAATGAATAACGCTTTTCATCTTTTTTCTCTATTTCTGTCTCTCTAGCTCCTATTGGAATGGATGCATTAAAAGAAGAGATGCAGTACATTTACACCAGTGCATCAGATTTAATGTGAAACCTTGCCCACTGTAATTTGGACTTAACGGCGCGGCTACATTATGGCTATAACGGAACGCCTACACCAAGGCAGTAGCTTCGAAGGACGTCATATAACGCGAAATACATCCTCATTTTAGGCACAATTTATCGTTCCCAAATTTGAAAGCCGACGTGTAATTAAAAAAGAAGGTAGTATAGCTACACGCAGCACAAGCAAGCGAGCAATGCAAGCGTTCACTTCCAAGCATACCTGCATTGCACCCATGGCACATATATACATGTGCACGAAGACGAAACAAGAGGAGGAAAAGATGTTCAGAGGAGAGAATAAGCTTTTCTCCTCTCACGTTTCCCCCTTCATGATGGTGTATTTATTTTCTGTGTGCGCAATAAAGAAATAACACAAAGTCAGCGCTTCTCTTGTTGTCTCTCTTTTCTGGCGTTTCTTTTTTTGTGGTGTCACACATTTGGATACAATAAGCATCATTACATGCTCCAGCCGATGTGTGAACGCTATTATAAACATCGGAAAACTTTGTAGAAGTCCACGGAGAAGAATGAATTTAGTCAGCGATATGTATACAAGCTACTACTGCAAAAAATGTTAGCGCAACTCAACTCAATGCGGGTGCGGAATAAACTGTGACAAACTCCCGGTTCCAGTACGAAGATATATCAGCAATGATATACAGAGAGAGCGTAAAGGTTTCAATATTTCCTGCTCAGTCGAACGTAGCGGAACCCGACCCTTAACAGTTCGCTGCACGCGCGCAAAGCTCTATACGAAATGTCCCTTCTTCTGGGATCTCCGCGTTACTTGCTCTGTACTGCATGATATTTCATCAGAGCAGCAAGTTGGGCTAGTGGTTGATGTTCATTCTTCAAAGGTATACTGCGCTAAAAGGAACAAGGACAGAGAAAAGGGGGGGACAACAGCGCATGTGTTGTCCCCCCCCCCTTTTCTGTGTCCTTGTTCCTTTTAGCGCAGTATACCTTTGAAGAATGATATTTCATCACTGATATTCCCAGAAATTTACCTCGCCTAAGGTGTGATATGAAGAACGCGAAAGAAAAAAAAATTATCTGAAAACGTAGATTGGACTGATTTTTCTGGCTTATTTCGCGAAGCATGCCCCCCCCCCCCCCCCCTCCGCTTTTCCAATCCCCTATGTCCAGGTACGTGTCTCGTTCCAAGTCTACACAACAACTGTAAGCCCGATATCCATAAGGCAACCATAAGAAGCCCTCCCTCTTTTAAAAAAGAAAGTCATATTATCAAGAAAAGAGGCGCTCCAAGAAAACCCCGCGGGAGCGCCGATGGGCTGATACGTTTCCCAAAGTTATGAGAAGGAACCCATGCGCACGAAACTTTATTCTGCTGTCGCAACTTCGACAGTCTCTTCTTTGCCGATACTTCGCGTACTTTAGTACCGTACGCCCGCTTACTCTTTCTGTCGGAAGCAATACCTCTGCCAAGCAAGAATACTGGCAACTTGCGTTTACTTTTGTTTTGCTGTTTGCCCACGCGAGAGGTTCGCCTCTTCAGACAGGTTCCTGAGACGAAACCGCGCCCTCAAGAGGTGCACGGCTTCACACTGCGCAGGAAATTTAGAAATAAGAAATGTGCGATTCAGTTTATGTGCTTTTGATTAGGCTTTGTTCTTTTTCTGCGATGCAAAACCCGCTCTTATGAGACTATTTTTATCTCGTGCTCGTTTTAGTCTACTTTGTTCTAGTAGGGTATACTTAAAGCACTCACGATGATTTCGGGCCAAGACAACTAAGCTCCCTGCGTCTGCGGGATCTACAAGAAATTCGACTTAGGGCACGGTGTGCGCACGCTTAGACACAGATTCTTTACGGCTATCTGCCATCGTGCTTTTAAAACGGCTCTGAAGATTTCATTCCTAAGCGTGTGCTTCGCAGTGGAGGTAAAAGGAACGTGTAGGCAAGGAGTCTCTAGAAAGTGGCTTGGTCTGCTTTCTATGTGCTCTTGAAAGCTGTCTTTGTTTAAATTTCTTGCCTGTGCTTCATTCCACCTTGGTAATAACGCATCCATTCATTCTGTTGCACTTTCTTGCTTTAAACCACTGAGGTCTATCTTCCCGTCCCAGCCGTGAGTGATTTACGAGAGTGTCAACAAACCGGTAATATTCGTTGCTGTACAATATGCGAGAAACGAATGGAATTGTGTCACCAGAACCCGCTGTAATAAGATAATTTTTAAGAAAGCGGCATACTTTAATATTTAACCTGAGCTGTAACACGGATACTCGGTTTATTAAAGGTGCTCCTTTTTTCATGAATATGGAGAAATAAATTTTCAGATAGTGCCTCAAAAAGCTTGGTTGCCCGGTACTTCTGCGCTATAGTGAGGTAATCACCGAGCCATTGCAGAATAATGAATAATAGCTGCTTTATAAAAATACCTTCTTTTCTTTATCGTGAAGTGCCGTCTCTGTAATTTATATGAAATATCAAAACGTGTTGCTCGGATATATGTTTTAATGATTAATGGAAATGATTGAGAGGCAGCCCAGAACGTAAAGCGCGTTTGCCTGTAACTTTTTCGCGTCCTGAAGTCTCGACTTGGGCTGCGTCTTAGCCATTTTGATGAAGCTTTTTTTTTTTTTTTTATAAAAAGACCAGGCCTGTGAGGCACACGCCGCACAATCAGCGAAAGCTTGAAGATCGGCCTTTTTGAAGCTCGTGGTAAACTCTCCTGGCACAGCAACTGCAACTACAGTTGCAAGGTACCCAGTTCGCCATAAATCATCTGGCTTCGGGAAATAGAGAAATACCCCCTATGTTAATATTGATGACTCTGCTGAGAAGCGAAGTACCCGCTACACACCTGTAAGGCAGTATATGCACTTTGTTGATGATGTGGCTGAAGACGATGAAGGATTATGGCTGAGTCATTTGTAATGGGTGGGAAGGTTTAAACCACACACTCGTTACGCAGTTTGTATTTTGTGACGTCTGCTTGTTATTTTGCTCGTCTACAGCGCTTTATCATAGCTGTTAACGTTATTCCTTGCCTGACGCGAAGCCTGCATTGGGTCTTCTTGCTACGTTGTTCCAAGAACCAGCATGGCTCGGTGGTAAAATACCCGACTGCAAAGCAGTGACTCCCGGTTCGAATCCCGCTCAGTACCGGTTGTTCTTCTCTCATAATGCGCGATGGCGGTTACGGACACCGGCGGCGGACAACTACGCCACCAAAATCGGCTGTTGTGATCTCATACCAGCTTTCGCTGGTATGAGATCACAATGCGGGGAGAACACCTGTCGAAACAATTGCACTCGGCAATTGTCAGACCGAAGTCTCCGTATCCAGGTCCGTCCAGCCAGACCGATACCACGAGACGCGTCAGCGCACGCACATTCTATGTATTGTTTGTTAATTTATCGCGGAACACGGGCACAGATCGCGCGTAGGGCGATGACCGTGTCAGCAATCTAAATATAGCGTCCGTTACCCACATTCATTACCACATCTAGATTTTACCAGACGAAGGAGAGCCTTCAGCAAGCATTGTGATAAAAATCGAAAGCACATCACTAATAACTGCCATTGTTCGAGACGTCTGTAGAAGACCACTTGGCGAGTGTCCCAACGTATAATGCACCTTCAACACACAAATACATCCGGTTTGAAGAAGACGAATTACTCAAGACTAACAAGAGAAATACGACACGCCGCTGTTCGCGGCATCGCAAACCAAAAGTGCCAAACATTGAGTCAGACAGCTAGCCGCGCTTTAAAGCATGAAGGGGAGCCAACTGCTTTTTCTCTGTTCATTGTGTCTGTGTTCTTACCGCCATTTCTTTGTTTCAATTTCGATCTACACTAAGCGAAGCGAACAAGCTGAACTTACCGTAAAGAACACTAAAGTTTTAGCACCATGTGCTAAAGCAAGACAGAGTTCTATAGCGCAATCCCTGCAAAACTGCACTCACAGCGAAGCGTTCTATAGCTCCCAGTTCTGACTACAAGAAAGACGACATCAAGAAATGGGGGTTTTATTTTTCTCCACGGAAGTGCTCCAGCTATGAGTTGGAAAGACCGGGCTGACTAGTAACGCAGGCAGCCCAGGTTTTGCCACTTGTGTTGCTCACAAAATTTGTATTACTTTTTATCTCTAAGTTTTTCTCTTTTACGTGCTTGTCCTGGAGCAATAGCGGTTTCTCCTTGAGATATTCGCTTCTATGTCGCCTGTTTACAATGAAGCTCTCTCTCTCTCTCTCTCTCTCTTATTTTCTGTGCTTTCTGTATTGTTTTTGCACTAGATACCACTGTGGTCGGTTTATCCGAGTCGCACTGCTGGGCACATTCGTGTCCGCTCTAATTCACTGAAGCGACCGCCGTGCTGCGCACGGCATGCGCCACGCTTGCACGGCGGTGACTGATGACTCTGTTTCTGGCGAAGGTCAGTTGATTACTTTTTGTGCAGCGCTGTGTAATTTCTTGTCTCAGCATGTTAGTTGAGGGCAAAGAAGGATGAGAGTTTCATTGAAATGAACGCGAAAGCGAGAAGTCTATTGTCTATAGTAGGCTTAGAAGAAAGAACGAAACTTGGTACGAGGTCGCAACGGAGAGAACAAAAAAGCCACAGCTATAAAGATAGAAGCCAGAATGTGGCGAGGTAGGAAATGATGCGAAAGAAAAAAGAGAATAAAGAAGGCTAGCATTCTTGCAAATGAGGACACATTGCTCGCGCTTCGGGCTAGGAGATTGCCCTAGATGACGGACTCTGCTTCGTTGCAGTCGTGGGCGCTATAGACCGCACCCAAATCGGAAATGGAAGCGTGTCACTTTTTTAAAGACAGCGGCTATTTGTGTCCCGCCCTATTGAGGCATATTCAGTTGTTTTCCTGACACTCATTTTCCACATCTTGCTTTCGGTGGTATGCACCAGTATTTAGCTTCGTCACTATGGCTGCCCTTTTATAGCGTTGCCATGGCATCCGTAGGGGCCGTGTCGTGATTTGCAGGTTATACATCGGCAAGCGTAGATACTGGGGGAAATGTTCACAGGATGAGAACGAGAAGAGCTTTGCAGTTATCACGA
>NC_051178.1:100896689-100925722 GCF_013339695.2 Rhipicephalus sanguineus
CGCGTTAATTATTGCCTTGATATCTCCTCTCTTTTTCGCTTGCCTACCACGAAATGCGCTCCACACAAGAACGTCGGGGTTTGTCGTCGTCCAAATTTGCACGCCTTATAAGCACCAGCCAGGTACTCCATGGCTCCGATTGTTGGCGCTGAGCATTTTTGTACGCTCGCACTGGCCTTCAATAACCTTTGGTATTCGAAAGAAGCTCATACTAGTGGGTTGCTTCTTTCTTCCTCAGCGGTCGCTACGATTATAGTAGCCAATTGCGCATATAACCATAATGGAGGAAACTCGCCGGTGCGGCGAGGCAGCGCTGAACAAGGTCTACCGCTGTTTATCAATATGGCCGCCTCGCTCCGAGCAGTGACGTGAGGCGACGTAGGTGCAAGCCCTGTATAATCTAACTTGTCCTGTAGAGCATAAGTATGCCATAGTCAAGGCATTTGTTATATTAATTTGATTGAAAGTACGCATTTGTTGTATTGCCACCACTCTAATGAGAAGTTTGTTTATATTTGTGTGCTCTCTACTCGCTATTTTGCATGATCATAGAATCCGTGTGCAATAACATGTGCTGTTGTGTTTTCTGTTATTGTGCTTAATGGTGTGTTCCTGCTTTGCTGCCAGGTTGGCACGACCAAGTCAGGCAATTACTCAGCCTTTAGTCGTGTCCCCCAAGGCAATTTTGTAACAATCTTGCCTTGAATAAACCAAACCAAGCCAATCTTCAAGACCTTTCTCCCTCATTTCTAACGTGCTGGCGTACTGAAAGCTTGACAAGGGGGGGGGGGGCAAGAAGGTGTGTCGCTTCGTCAGCGCGCGTCAACACCTTGAGCACTTTTTCTTTTTTTTTTTCTTCGAACGCTTGGCTTACTTTCAGTGTGATCGCGAGCGCTTGCGCGGGCACGTGGCGGCATCCCGAGGCGCTGACGATAGCTACGCAGCATCTAATGCTCAAATCAGCCTGCCGAGGATGTTGGTATATGGCGCAGTAATTTTGATATATTGTCACGTGGTCGTGACGTCGACGAAGACAGCAGTCAGCACGTCCGAGATGAAACCAATGAAACTGTTTATTTGGCCGGACTTGTGGCCGGGAAACTGAAAGTCAAACTAGAGCAATACACTGATAGCAGCGAACAGAGCGTCGACCGTCGATCAACTGCTCATGGCTGGGATGCGCTGTCTTTTATACATCAGGCATCGAACTTTCCAGTCTTATCGCTGATTGTCGCGCAAGCACTGGAATAATCTAGACTATTCGCGTCCTGCGTGCAATCTTAACAAAACGTCAAAATGGCTGACTGGGCTAGTTGGTGATTCATTCTGCTTGCTTGAAATGCGAGCGCTTAACGTAGACAAGGACAAAACGATCTACTAACTACTACTACTTTACAAAACGATCTACTACACTCGCGAAGCTTCTCGAACACTACGGTGGGGTCAGCGTCCAGAGTTGATAATAGCCCTTGCTGGTCAAACGCGAATACATCAAAATAAAAGAAGAAGCGGGCTTGGCAATATGGCATCATTTGTAGAGAGAAGAGGGAGCGACTTCTAGCTGACTTTGAGAAGTAATTGTGAATTTAAGGCCGCGTACCCGCGCTATAATGTTTGGCTCGCGTTCTCGGGAGCCTCGACTAGCGATCCGCAATGTTTTCCGACCATGCTCAAAAAGTGTTGCAGGGCCCTTTTAACGTTACCGTGTTACCGGAATACCAGATTGCGTTCACCGTGTTACCGGGACCCGTATTTTAGCAAAGTTCTAGCTTCCCACATGCAAACTTTTACGCACGTACATAAGCGTATCCGTTTACGATTGCACAAACCACTAAATGATGAGGACAACTGTACTTAAACTCTATTTAATTTGCATAAGGTTCAATCAGCGCTGTGGCAAAATCGTATTAATAGATTTTTGCTTGTATGGTATTCCGGTTCCGCAAAGGTGTGTAGGAACACCAGCTTACCAGGTGATGGTGTCGACATCTTGCGACGCGTCGTGCAACGAGAATCATGAATACGTTTGTTTTCACTTAGAGCTTTGTCAGGAAAAAAGGTTCAACAGGCAGCTCACTCGTAATTATGCCACTGCAAGTGATCTACAGCAGAAGTGCAACGAACAATGTTTCTGTAGTAACAATTTTGTGCTAGCCTCATTCATCTAGGCTCCGCCAGATGGCAACACCTATCCGGATTGTCAGGGACTTTATGCATCTCACGTTTACGGCTTCGATATTCTATGTCACTTCAGCTTCGATAACCAGGCTGACACAACGTCGTCGTAATTTGCGCTTGCCCTTCAGCTTATTTTGATTCGCGGCTGGAGTCCGCCAGGATATCGCGACTAGCCATGGACGATGTCATTTCACATGATATGGCAGTAGATCACGCTCCGTGAATGCAAGTGTGCGATCCGTAAAGGGGCGCGCATGCGCAGATTCCATCCGGTATTCTGGTAACACAGTAACGTGACAAGTATGCGTGCAAGTTAAAAACCTCTATTGTAATATCTTGAGTAGGGGTGAAATTCGTCCTCGTTCGTAAGACATGAAGCGATATTTAGGACAAAGTAACACGAGGACGAGAAGAGAGGACGTGTTGTGTCCTCCCTTCTCGACCTCGGCATACTTTGCGCTAAATATCACTTCATAATGTTTTGACGTATTTGTTGATAAACACGCTTCCAATACAATGAAAATACCCACGTTTTCCAACTAATCGTTGGAACGGTTTACACAAAACACACGTAATAAAATTTAAAGTGCGATTGAGATTTGGAACAGGTCAAAGTGCATCGAAACGATCCCCTGATGACGGAAACTTTTCGTCGACATATGCTGATATGCTTGTCACACGGTTATTGCAAGAAGCTGCTTGACTGACTCATGCTGGAGTAGGGACGCGACAGAACTAAGTCAGCAGTAGGAAACGGTCCGTTTTGCTTGCTTCTACATGACCGAGTCACTGATTACATTTAATAGAGTCGTAGATCTTAGAACAGCACTTTGCGCCTACTTTGACGCAATAAATATACGTAATGATGCTCTTTATCGCGACAAAACAGGCAGTGTATTGTTGGTCAAGTGTAAGCGGAAGTGAAATGAATAGCATTTTCTGGACACCTCCGCAATACTCGCAAGCTCGATGCTTGTTGCGCCTGTGTTAAACCCGTCGCGATGCGCCTAAATTAATGGAATGCTACAATTGAGACTGCGACACTGACCTTATATTATATATTTAGTCTCGAAGATATTGGGCTGCACTGTGACTTTCATCAATGACACGAACAGTGGAACGCGGAGAGAGAATGCTGCTCGAAACAAACCACCTGTATGAAGCGTGCGGACACAGACGAGGCCTGCGTAAATTTGCCCCCTGCAAATATGCAGGTCGCGGGGCGCCTGCCTCGTGATAACTGCAAGCTCTCTCGTTCTCATCCTGTGAACAATTTCCACAGTATCTACGCTTTTGCCGATGTATAACCTGCAAATCACGACACGGCCCCTACGGATGCCATGGCAACGCTATAAAAGGCAGCCCATAGTGACGAAGCTAAAATACTGGTGCATACCACCGAAAGCAAGATGTGGAAATGAGTGTCAGGAAAACAAACTGAATATGCCTCAATAGGGCGGACACAAATAGCCGCTGTCTTTAAAAGTGACACGCTTCCATTTCCGATTTGGGTGCGTCTATAGCGCCCACGACTGCAACGAAGCAGAGTCCGTCATCCGGGCAATCTCCTAGCCCGAAGCGCGAGCGCTGTGTCCTCATTTGCATGAATGCTAGCCTTCTTTATTCTCTTTTTTTCTTTTACATCATTTCCTACCTCGCCACATTCTGGCTTCTATCTTTATTAGCTCTGGCTTTTCTGTTCTCCCTTTGCGACCTTGTACTAAGTTTCGTTCTTTTTTGCTAACCCTACTATAGACAATAGACTTCTCGCTTTCGCGTTCATTCTATGAAACGCTCATCCTTTTTTGCACTCAACTCACATGCTGAGACAAGAAATTACACAGCGCCGCACAAAAAGTAATCAACTGATCTTCGCCAGAAACAGGGCCATTAGTCACCGCCGTGCGAGCGTGGCGTATGCCGAGCGCAGCACTGCGGTCGCTTCAGTGAATTAGAGCGGACACGAAAGTGCCCAGCAGTGCGACTCGGATAAACGGACCACAGTGGTCTCTAGTGCAAAAACAATGCAGAAAGCACAGAAAATAAGAGAGATAGAGAGAGCTTCATTGTAAACAGGCGACATGGAAGCGAATCTCATGAAGAAACCGCTATTGCTCCAGAATAAACAAGTAAAAGAGAAAACCTTAGAGATAAAAAGTAATACACATCTTGTGAGTAATACAAATGGCAAAACCTGGGCTGCCTGCGTTAGTAGACGGCCCGATCTTTCCATCTCACAGCTGGAGCACTTCCGTGGAGGAAAACAAACCCCGAATTTCTTCATGTCGTCTTTCTGTAGTCAGAACTGGGAGCTATACAACGCTCCGCTCTGAGTGCACTTTTGCAGTGATTGCGCTATAGAACTCTGTCTTGCTTTAGCACATGGTGCTAAAACTTCAGTGCTCTTTGCGGTAATTTCAGCTTGTTCGCTACGCTTAATGTACGTGGAAACTGAAAAAAAAAAACAAATGTCAGTAAGAAGAACAAAGAGACAATGAACAGGGAAAAAGCAGTTGGCTCCCCTTCATGCTTTAAAGTGCGACTAGCGGTGCGCCTCAATGCTTAGCACTTTTCGTTTGCGATGCCGCGAACAGCGGCGTGTTGAATTTCTGCTGTTAGTCTTGAGTACTTCGTCTTCTTCGAACCGGATGTATTTGTGTGTTCAAGGTGCATTATACGTTGGACACTCGCCAAGTGGTCTTCTACAGACGACTCGAACAATGGCGGTTCATTGTGATGTGCTTTCGATTTTTAGCACAATGCTTGCTGAAGGCTCTCCTTCGTCTTGCAAAATCTAGATATGGTTAGGAATGTGGGTAACGCACGCTATATTTAGAATGCTGACATTGCCATCGGCCTCCGCGCGATCCGTGTCCGTGTTCCGCGATAAGTGAACAAAGAATACATAAAATGTGCGTGCGTTGTCGCATCTCCTGGTATCGGCCTGGCTAGACGGACCTGGGTACGGATACTTCGGACTAACAAATGCCGACTACAGTTGTTTATACAGGTGCTCTCCCCGCAGTTTTACAGCGAAAGCTGTTATCAGATCACAACAGCCGATTTTGGTGGCGTAGTTGTGCGCCGCCGGTGTCCGTAACCACCATCGCGCATAATCAGAAAAGAATAGCTGGTATTGAGCGGCATTCGAACCCAGAGTCACTGCTTTGCAGTCGAGTATTTTACCACCGAGCCACGCGGCGTTCTTGGAACAACGTCACAAGAAGACCGTATGCAGGCTTCGCGTCAGGCAAGGAATAACGTTAACAGCTATGATAAAGCGCTGTAGACGAGCAAAATAACAACCAGACGTCACAAAATGAGACCTGCGTAACGAGTGTGTGGTTTAAACCTTCTCACCCATTACAAAATACTCAACCATAATTCTTCATCGTCTTCAGCCACATCATCAACAAAGTACACATACTGCCTTACAGGTGTGTAGCGGGAACGTCGCTTCTGAGCAGAGTCATGAATAATGACATAGGGGGTATCTCTCTATTTCCCAGAACCATGATGATTTATGGTGAAGTGGGTATCTTGCAACTGTATTTTAAGTAGCCGCCCCAGGAGAGTTTACAAAGGGCTCCAGAAAGGCCGCTCTTCGAGCTTTCGCTGAATATGCGGCGTGTGCCTTACAGGTCTGGTATTTCTTCTTTTTTTAATAAATGCTTGATCGAAATGGCTAAGACACAGCCAAAGTCGAAGAGACTTCAGGACGCGAAAGAGTTACAGGCAAACGCGCTTTACGCTCTGGGCTCCGTCTCAATCATTTCCATCAAGCATAAAACAGCTATCCCAGCAACATGTTTTGATATTTCGCATAGGTTACAGAGATGGCTCTTCATGATAAAGAAAAAGGTATTTTTATACAGCAGCTATTATTCATTAATCTGTGATGGATCGGTGATTACCTCAATATAGCGCAGAAGTACCAGGCAACCAAGCTTTTAGCGGCACTATCTGAAAATGTCTTTCTCCATATTGATGAAAAAAGAAGCACCTTTAATAAACCGAGTATCCGCGTTACAGCTCAGACTAATTATTAAAGTATGCCGCTTTCTAAAAACTTTTCCTATTACGGCGGGTTCTGGTGACACGATTTCATTCGTTCCTCGGATATTGCATAGCAGCGAATATTACCGGTTTGTTGATACTCTCGTGAAGCACTCGCCGCTGGGACGGGAAAAGAGACTCAATGGTTTGAAGCAAGAAAGTGCAACAGAATGTATGGACTCATTATTACCAAGGTGTAATAAAGCACACGCAAGAAATTTAAACAAAGATACGCTTTCAGGAGCACATAAAAACCGGACCAAGTTATTTTCTTGAGACTCCTTGCCTACACGTTCTTTTTACCTCCGCTGCAAAGCACACGCTTAGGGATGAAATCTTCAGAGCCGTTTTAAAAGCACGATGGCAGATAGCCGTAAAAAATCTGAGTCCAAGCGTGCACGCACCGCTCGCTGAGTCGAATTTCTTGTAGATCCCGCAGACGCAGGGAGCTTAGTTGCCTTGGCCTGAAATCACTGTGAGTGCTTTAAGTATAGCCCGCTAAAATCAAGTAGACTAAAACGAGCACGAGATAAAAATATTCTCATAAGAGCGAATTTTGTATCGTAGAAAAAAACAAAGACTAATCAAAAGCACAGAAACTGCGCCGCACATTTCTTATTTCTAAATTTCCTGCGCAGTGTGAAGCAGTGCACCTCTTGAGTGCGCGGTTTCGTCTCAGGGACTGGTCTGAAGAGGCAAACCTCTCGCCTGGGCAAACAGGAAAACAAAAGTAAACGCAAGTTGCCAGTATTCTTGCTTGGCAGGGCTATTGCTTCCGACAGAAAGAGTAAGCGGGTGTACTGCAATAAAGTACGCCAAGTATAGGCAAGGAAAAGACTGTCGAAATTGCGACAGCAGAAGAAAGTTCCCTGCGCATGGGTTCATTCTCATAACTTTGGGAAGCATACCAGCCCATCGGCGCTGCCACGGTTTTTTTGGAGCGCTTGTTTTTCTTGATAATATGACTTTTTTTGTTAGAGAAGAGGGAGGGCTTCTTATGGTTACCTTATGGATGTCGGGCTTACAGTTGTTCTGTAGACGTTGACCGAGGCACCTGCTCATAGGGGATTGGAAGAGCGAGGTGGCGGGTCTAAGGGAAAGAGGGGGGTGGGGGCGGGAGAGCTTCGCGAAATACGACAGAAACATCAGCAGAATGTACGTTTCCAGATAATTTTATTCCTTTCACGTTCCACTTATCGCACCTCAGGGGAGGCGGATTTCTGCGAATATCAGTGATGAAATACCGTGCAGTGCAGAGCAAGTAACGCGGAGATGCCAGAAGAAGTGACATTTCGTATAGAGTTTTGCACGCGTGAAGCGAACTGTTAAGGGTCGGGCTCAGCTACGTTCGACTGGGCAGGAAATATTGAAAATTTTACGCTCTCTCTGTATATCATTGCTGATATATCTTCATACTGATGTATATATCAGATATATCATTGCTGATATATCTTCATACTGGAGTTGTGCTAACGTTTTCACAGTAGTAACTGGTATACGTATCGTTGACTAAATTCATTCCTCTCCTTTGACTTCTACAAAGTTTTCCGATGTTTATTATACAGTTCCCACATTGGCTGGTGCTTGTAATGAGGCTTATTTTATTAAATGAGCAACAGCACAAAAAAAGAACTATCTCCGGTCAAGGGAGGCAACAAGAGAAGCCCTGACTTTCTGTTATTTTATTGCGCGCGCAGAAACTAAAGGCACAGGCACGAAGGGAGAAGGAATCGGGAAGACAACTTATTCTGTCCTCTGAAAATCCATTGCACCGTTTTTTTTGTTCTTCGCGCACGTGCATAAATTTGCCACGTCTGCAATGAAGATGTACTTCAAAGTGAACGCTTGCTTCGCTCCCTTGCTTGTGCTGCGCTTAGCTGTATTAATTTTCTTTTTTTTATTACGCGTCGGCTTTCACATTCGTTTACGCATAGCGCCCCATGTAATGGATGTCGGTGACTGTCGATGATAGCAATTACCTTGAAGTGCTATACACAGGGATCTGCGGCAACTGCAGCTCAAGTGAACGTCGCTGAACGACTCGCAACCGGGATACATTTCACTGAGACAGTGTACTACATCACGCTACGGATGATCGCATAAAATCGACCGGAAGCCACGGTCGCTGGCGCACCGTGCACTCAACGTTCATGGAGTCGTCGGTAATTTTTTTCTAAAACTCCCGGTTCACAACTGCGAACGACACGTTCTACGGTTTCATGACCTCCTTGCCACATAAGTTTGTGCGTGAACTCCTCCTATCGAGCAAGCCAGTCCAAGGTGTAAGCAAGCCAGGCAGTTGCCTTCGCCCTCGTTGTCTGACTTGGAAGTGTGCTTGGGCGAGCTTTACGCCTGACACCTGGCGTCGAGTTCAGATACCAAATTTCGAGAGGTAAAGAGCTCGATGCTTTATGTACACGAGCTCGCTTTCCGGCTGGTGTGTTTCTCAATAGTTGCGAAAGGGGTCAGTTTTATCATCACCCGTCTCTCGTCGTTGCTCCCTCGCTCCTGCGCTTAATGCACCGAATTCCTTGGTCAGCGCCCAAAATAGTTTCATAGCGCTGCCTGGTAAGCACGTAGACAGGTATTACCCTGTCCTTATTCCGTGTCCTTATTCCATATCCTTTATCCCTTTCCCCAGTGTAGTGTAGCATACCACTTTTCCTAGATTAGTTAACATTCCTGCCTTTTAAAGCGATGAGCGCACGAAGACAACGACGGTGAAAGACGACACACAGAGCGCTTTCGCCGTCTTTCACCGTAATTGTATTCGTGCGCTCACATCTTTCAATACATCCCTGCCTTTGCTCTCTCTCCTGTTGGTTCCTTCCTCGCTTCCTTGCAATAGCAAGAGTTGATATTTATCGACGCCTCCTATGAAACAAGGCGGCGACAGGCATCCTGTTGTAAACTTGTGTTTGTTAGTCTGTGACAGTCTAGTTTCCTTGCTATATTCTACGTTTATTTTTTTATTTCTTTATACAAGCCTGTATTTCTATACCGCATTGTTACCTGCGCCCGTGACTACTCCGGTTCTGTGAAAATTTCTTCGTTGCTTTTTTAACTGCGGAGCAGTTTAAGGAACTACCCTGCAACCGTCTCGTGTCTCGCATTGCTGTCACGCAGTCGCATGCCTCGCGTTGGCATTACGCAGGTCCCACGTTTCATACAGATAAGTCAAGAAGGCTGCACGCGTGGAACGCCAGCGCACGCTCGCCCGTGAGCGGCAGCATTGCCGAAAGGCTAGTTAGTCTGTTCGAGTCACCGAAGCCAGCTTCGGGAGTTAGACGCACCGTGCTCAGAGCAGCAAACAGTAGAAAGACGGTAGAATGGACACTATAACAGAGAAAATAGACAATCGCAAAACAAATAGGAGAATCACGAGAAAACAAACTGAAAATGATATAAAATATGACATTATCACACCAAAAGACCAGAAAAAAAAGCAGATAAACACACGATAAACACAAGGTAAACACAAGGGATATAAAGGTGAATCAATTCTCTTCAGTTCGTACAGCTTTCATTTGGGGTGAACCTGGCTTACATTTTACATCATTACTCGAAACGTCTCACGAGCTCACCAGTAAAGACTTCCACGTGTTTTTATTCAAAGAACTTCTAAATAACGGACGCCTTCCACGGGTCATGCTGCTGGAATGCTTTGACATTCAATTACAATGTGTTCAATCTTTCTTTTTTTCTTTTGTTTTTGCAGCTGATATGGACCTCATCTTGTTATCCCTATTTCCTTCCCTATAGTGTTTTTTATCTGTAAGGCTTTTTCAAGTACATGTCCCATATTTTGCTCATTTCAAAATCAAATTCGCTGGTCTTTTTTCCCACTAAATACTTAAAATAACCAGAGTGTGTAAAGAAATGAGAGGATGGCACGGCAGGCGCATTACCCAGAACATATATCTGGCTGATAGCCGGAATTGGGGTGGGAAATGGACTACAATGTCACAGAATATTATCCAGGATAGCAAGGCTGCCAATGTCAGGAGATGAAACTGCTGAAAAAAAAAAGGTAATCGCTTTGTCTACTATTCACATTCTCACCTTTTAAAAGTGGTAACCTATATTAATTGATAGGGTTTTACATGCCAAAAGAACGACATTACGTGAAGCAAACCATAGTGGAGGGCTGTGGATATTTTCTCCACCTGGGGCTCTTTAACGTACACACAAATCTGTGCGCACGGGCCTCTAGCATGGCCTCTCTATCGAAATGCGACCGCCGCGGCCTGGATCGAACCCGCGTCCTTCAGGTTAGCTGCCGGATGCCGCAACCACCATACTACCGCGGCGGCAACCGGCAAGTACGAAAGGTATCCGGGAGCGCGACATCATTGTTTATTCTTGGAGGCACATGTTTGACTGCTGACCCTAAGGTCGTGGGATCGAATCCCGACTGCGGCGGCCGCATTTCGATGAGGCGATATTTTATAGGCCCGCGTGCTTGATTTAGGTGTACGTTAAAGAACACAACAGGTGGTCGAAATTTCCGCAGCCATCCACTACGGCGTTTCTCATAATCGTATACTCGGTTTTAGGACGTAAAACCGCTAGGATTACTACATATTAATATTTCAGGCACGCACCCAGACTATGGCGCTCTCGCAAGATACTAAAGTCGACGGTATTGTAGGCTTGAGTGTTGCTGACGCTCCTTGGGCAACCCCTTGCACGTGTCATAGCAGCCGCCAACCCAGGCCATTCAAGCAGGTCACTCCGCTACTTCATGCGTCATGAGAATAAAGCAAAGATGAGCCACGTGCGTACCGTTAAGAGTAATTTTTCGTAGCTGTAGTGCAAATGCGGTCAAACATGGCTGCCCAGACAACAGTGGCATCAACGCAAGGCGGTAAACGATTAATTGGTTACGATAGGTTGGTAGACGACGTGGCGCAGTGTGTGTTGACGGGAGAGATGAGCGCTTACGCTATTACAAGTCATGCGCCCTATCAGGCTGCGTAATACGCCACACGTGCAGAGGAAAGCAAGCAGGGCACACGGTAGTCTATAGAGAGTCATCTTACGACACCGCGCGAAATATACACATCACAGCAGGCTGATGCACATCGCGCCGAATGGGATTATGTCTGAGTGCGAACTGCTGCAACAGTAACTGTGTCTCCGGGGAAGCCAAGATGACCATATGAGCGATGAGTGCTCACATCGTATACACACCTCGTCGCGCGGAAACAAGTATCACTTATTTACGACAAAATTGACAGGCGAGCACATATCTCTCGGCGGGTAGTCGTTTTTCCTTTCAGTACAGAAGATTTCTCTCTTATTCAAGGGACGTAATTCGGGCATAGAAAGATGGAACTTTGACACCGAAATAAACAAAAAAGAGGCGCGAGATTTTGCAGACACATCTATATTCTGTATTATGGCAAGAAAGGAAGTAGGATGTGACGTACAGAATGTGCCTTCTGCGTCGCTTCCGCGCTAACACGTGGACTAATCCAAATACCTTACGTAAGAAATTCTTCACCCTCAAGCAACTAAACTATCCGAAGACACATTAAGGGTTGCGTAGTCGGGTAAGGCCGTTGAGGACGATACAGAAAACTAGTGCTTCTTTAGAGTGTTTGCGAGGGCGCATGTGTTAACGCTGAAGATGTAGAGCTAACAAAGTGTTTCGAAAGAAAACCGCTAAGCTATTTAGACATATGTTGCACCCCGTCCCTCCCTACCCCAATAAATGTAATACGAATTGTGAGACTCAGATCAGAAGTCCCAGCAGGAAAGGAACCATTCTACGGCATCGGTGGAGAAGCGCTGCCATGTAACATTCAAACGTAAAGCGATATATTCCTGTTAGAGCTCAGATTTAGTCATATAGTCGTAACATTGAAAAATATATATCGCTATCATATCCTCCTGTTAGGTTACCCATCCTATAATATTTTCAGACATTAAATGGAAACAGCCATCATACTTCTAAAACAATTACGGCGTAGCTTATAACCATTATCTCCTGGTATCTATATTTTGTGTCTGACCACCTGTCGGTTAGTACGTGGTCGTCTTTGCTTGTGAATAGAGTCGTGATGAATTAACCAATTCAAGGTTGTTTACACAGCTCAAATATCTTCTGGAGATTTGAGATGATTCTGACGCAGCTAGCAATCTAAGAAGAAGCTCCCGGTGAAATGGTTCCTGAACTTAAGAGATTCTCGCCCAACTACTGTATGTACGTAAGCTGTGCATGCGCGTACTATTTATTGTTGCACCTTGTTATCAACTGAATAATACCCAGGTTTAAAATTCAGCTACATTCGCTCCACATGCCTAATTAGTCACATAGATAATATCTTTGCTACATATAGATGCAAACAGTGACATCGCGATATGTTTGTCCTTAAATGGAGTAATTTTCCGGTGATACATGGTAAGGCTGCTCACTCTCCAGAAAAAAATAATTATCATGGCTGATGCCAGGCAAATGAAGCGATGAATGTGACTAGGACTACAAACTGCATCAGTTGCTCGGCTTCGAAAAACGCCAAGAAATTTTTTATCACTGATTTCATAAGCAATCAGTTACATTTGATCCATTTTGCACAGATCTCCTTAAGCCTTAATTGAAAAAAAAATTTGACATCAAGCGCATTAGAATAACTTTCATAGCTTTGACTCTTGCAAAATCCGTTCGGCAGGCAAGCGCAATTCATAAAAAGAGGGTATTGCAGTCATCACATATTAAATGCAACGCTGTGAATGTAACGTTACTAAATTGGGTGACCTTTTGTCTACATTCAATTCAGTTATCTGCAAAGCATTTGATACTACGCCGACAATATTTGCTGAGGGGCGTAAGCCGTGACATATTTGCATGTATACCAATGAAGTAAGAACTGCAATAACGGTATTCTGAGCAGAGGCTTCCTATAGAGCAGAACAAGAGCAGCGCCTCTCGCGGCGACGCTCCCTCATCTCGCAAGACCGTGTCCATGATCCGCTATGAAGGCTGTTACCGACATGTTTACTTCAATCCTGGTGAACTTGTGTGGCACTGGACTCCCTTGCTTGGCATGTTTCTCGCACTATGTCGGGAACTATGTACTCTTCTCCAACGCTTCAGCGAGGTGAACTATCGCATGGCGTGCCTCAGAAGCAGTGGATGACGCTCGCCGAAAACAGAAGCGGCTCACATGGCCCGGCTGACGCCTCACAATCATCGAATCACTCATTGACTCTCCGGACAGGCTTCGTCTGCTAAATGGGAAATGTCGCGAGATTTTGAATGATCCCTGGGTACAGCGTGAATTACTATAAAGAGAAACGGCGGACAAGAAGAAAGACGTTCGACGTGCTGTCTCTGAACCCCCTCTCGAAAACTGCACCCATACAGAATGGCTTTGTTCTCAACCTTGGCGTGAATGCCTCGTGTGAAATATGAAAGGAAGGATCTAGTGTTCCACGTGCAACTGCCAACCACTATTGTAGCCAGAACTGTCAAAGCCCATCACAAACAGCAGACAAGCTAGAAGCACGTGCTACAAATACGGAAAAAAGCGTGTTTAACACATGGATATCTCTTTTGCGCCTTCAAGTGCTTATCACTGAATAAAAAATCAGCTTGCCCAGTTCTGTTACATACGTATAATAATCAACGCATATCGACTGCTGCTGTGAGGATGTAGCGCCTGGCGTGCTATGGACTGCGTCCAATGAAAAGAGGCAAGGAGGGCAAGCACGTCGTAGATATATTAAGTCAACTATAAACCAAATAAAGAAATTAGCAGAACTTAAGCCTCGCCTTAACGCTGGCACGCGGACGCGTGCGACTAGCGCAAATTAAGTGGTCGCGTGCAAAGAAGCGTACTAACGAGCGGCACGTGGCAAAGACGGGTGGGTCATTAAATGATGAATCTCGTCTGCGCCAGGTGATATTTTCTCGCTTGACCGACCACATAGCATTTTCTTCTCAATTGGCTCAGCCGCGATTACGATACTTTTGAATGTGAATAGTTTTCTCTCGGACTTATCCGGAGAAATGTACCAATCGCGTAAAACCAGCATGTAAGCTTCTTACGCTCAAACTCCAAGCTTTCAATTATATTGTCACGTGGTTGCGACCGCGAAGACGGCTGCAGCAAGGCTGCGAAATACGGAGCTCTTTAGTGGGCGAACTTGTGCCCAGAAAATGAAAAGTCTAGGTGCAAACAATGCACGCTGTACCCATGATAGCGGTGAGAACTGTCGTCGACCGTCGAGTAACCTGATCATCAGTGGAACGCGTCGTCTTTTATTCATTGGTCGTCGAGCGTTCCAGCGTTATCGCTAGTGCTGGCGTAAGTTCTCGAATAAACGTGACTATTCGCGTCCTGCACGCACTCTTAAAGGAATCCTCTGAAACAATCGCGAAGCTTTCCGAACATTGCGGCGCGATTTGTGCCGAGCATTGCTAGCAATGCTTGTGGGTGAAACCTGAACGCGTCAGAATAAAGCAAGAAACGCGGGGCAACATGAAAACTTAGATAATCATTGGGAGCATTACATTAGAGCGAACTTGGGCATGTTGATGTAGCATAGTGAAACATGCAGCACGATATCACGACGGGGACACAGGAAGGAAACACACGCAGCGTGGAACTTACAAAAGTTTATTGGATCAATTTTGTTATATATGTTAGGAAAATTCATCCAGTAAACTGTTGTAAGTTCAGCCCTGTGTCTGTTTCCTTCCTGGGTCTCCGTCGTGATTTCGCGCTATGCGTTTCCCTGGGAACATGTCGATATGCTCGGGTTCGGAGATCCTACATTGTTTCTCGAAATTGGCAGAGAACAACGTAAATGGATGTATGAAAACTATAATCAATAGATCTAGAGTCAGGAGTCGTCGTGGCGCCTCAAGGTGGACATTCTAACTCTCAGTTAATGCAGTTACCAATATTTCGATACATTCAAATTTGACTGCTTCAACATTACAAATTCTCAAACTCGTTAGCAATAATAATTAGCGCTACGGTGCAAGCGCATGCGTGAGCGAATGTTCAAGCAGTCGAAATGTTGCTTCATGTTAAACCGATGTCTAGTCAGCTGTCCACAGCGTTGAAGTAACTCTTGATATTTGTCACTCGTTGACTGTAGCGCGGAGAACCTCTCCTTTTAGCGTTAGGCAAGTCATACGGCTGTTCTGATTGACTCACTGACTGCTCTCTCCTTTTTTTCCGCACGCTCATTTCGGCTGCTGTGTTCTTTCTGGAGCTTTCGACCTGAACTATGACCTCGCTACGGTGGGTGGAAGAAAGCAAGGACGAGTATTGCCCCAGGGACGCGTTTTTTTTTCGAAATGGGTCAAATCCATCCAAAGAGAATTTGAGAAAACGGCAAAAATTTGCTATGCAAACTAAATACAACGCTGTCAAAGCTATTCTATGATATGTTTTACATGTCGGCTAGGGAAAGTTTCTGGCCACTATCAATTAAAAAATATGCAGCGGATTTCACCATTATTAGCATGATAAGTTTGGATTTGGCTCATTTCGAATTGAGACATGGAATTCAATGCGGCATTCTTGAAAAAACTTTATTGAAGTTCGGGCAGTGGCACATTCTTGCTTCGTCGGCGTCGACATTGCTTCTGTTCACGATGTCGTCGACGTCTCGGTACCGATCTCTTGCCGATCTCTTCACTTCCACCAGAATCCACGATAATCCAGCTCCGAAAGGGCAAAAAAAAAAAAAACTTGCACAAACACCCAGAAAACAGGCAGAGTAGTCAGGCTAGGCGGGAAATCACACGGAGGCTTCCACGTTCGCCGAATCACGTGATCGCCGAAGCGCTCTACTACCGGCATACTGGATTTGACTCATTTCGATCCATACAGCGCATGGATCTGGCTCAATTTCGTTTTGAAACGGGATCTGTGAGCGCACGTAGCTGTTGGTATTTGACTCATTTCGTTCCGATCTCTCTTTTAGAGGAAAGTTAAGAGGATGTACTTGCCAATGGAGCAATATTTGAGCTAGTTTCGGTTTCTGGATTTAGCCCATTTCGAAAAAAACGCCACCATTGTCCCCTTTGGTCTCGATCTGAGTCCTCCGTCCACAGCACATGGAAAGCCCCTCGTAACTTCTCTTGTGCAGCTTGAAGACGCTTGGCGGACGCTCTATCATGCGGTAGCGTTGTTCTGTGCTTCTCGAATAGCTTCTGTGCGGTGGTGTCAAACCCACGAGCAACGTCCTTGACGAAGTCTCTTGCGGCCAGCGGTTGTAAACTGACGCAAGCTCTCAAGCGTGAGGGCGCAAATTCTGTGCGCCCACGTCGTCTTCCCCAAATATAATCAAAGAAGCTATGCACTGCCTCGGACCTGACAGAGCTTTTTAGGGGCGAAGCTCCTTAAGGCGGCACCCGTTCGTCCCTCGTAATCGTCGTCATCGTAGTAGTCCGTAACAAGTCTTACGCTTTGACCTCCAAGGTGGTGCCGGTGGGAGATTTCTCCTGTGCGTTGTTGAACAATAAAAAATTCGCAGCGTGCGCGTTAACTAAAAGCCGGATTCTTCTGTCTCTCATTCCCCATTAGCAGCCATTGGCATGTTCCAGTAGGAAACGTTAGTAGAAATAGAAGTGTAAGTGTTAGCTAAAAGCCGACTTCTTCTGTCTCTCATTCCCATTAGCAGCCATTGTTTACCTCCAAGGTAGTGCCTGGTGAGATTTCTCCTGTGCGTGATTAAACAATAAAAATTTTGTTCAAAACGCCGTTGATTGATGAAATAAACCAACGAAAGACGCCAAATGTTTTGTAAAAGCAGAACGAAAGAACGCCAGATGTTTTTCTTAAAGTGTAGTAGTAGTAGTTGTATGTAGCCACCTCGCCCGATCGTCAACGGGCGAGGTGGACCGGCAACGGCGCGAGGACCCTGCCGTACGAGAGTTAAATCACACTAAAAGACATGCTTTGCGGGCGATACACTCTAGTGAGCTTTCAACTTTTCGTCTTAATGTACATGATAAAGAAATTATTTCTACGAAAAACGCAAGGCACACCTTGAGCAATATATTTGGTTTTGGGACGCTAAATGGAACCATGAGGCGATGCGAAGCCGGAGCACTTGCACGATCGCGTTCCGTTGGCTTTCGTTGGGCATGCTACCGACCTCGCGTCGTGGAACGCGCGTCCTGTCTTCCCTCTAGCCTTGCCTTTAATTCGCACAGGGCGAGCGGGGAATGCGGTCGCTCTTGGCGCTCTTTCGCTCGGGAGCGGACTTCTTCCTTGCATTTCACCGATCACAAGTGATAATGAAGGGACCACGTAAACCAACAGTACAATAAAAGTTTGATGTTTAATATATACACGATGTTTCACACTCTTTATATTATGTACTGGGCGCATTTCACGGAAGAGTTTCACGGTTTACAGATGATTCCCTCCGTAGCTTCGCCCCACTCATCATCATTCACCCCGTGGATATGCTGTGATTTTTATGAACTTTTAAACTTTTTGAGCGTGAGTGGGCTTCACCGACTTACCTTGCCACATCTGCACGTATATGCATGTCACGCCTGAATGTAAGAGAACAGTATGAATAGTATGGAAATGATTTCATTCTGGAACGAACCGATGAGGGGGACACGAAGTGTGTGTGTGTGTGTGTGTGTGTGTGTGTGTGTGTGTGTGTGTGTGTGTGTGTGTGTGTGTGTGTGTGTGTGTGTGTGTGTGTGTGTGTGTGTCTGTGTGTGTGTGTGTGTGTGTGTGTGTGTGCATGCGCGAGCGCACCCTAGCGTTAGTGTGCACAATGTTGTCAAGGAGCACAACGGTTGCCGCTTGTTTACACGTCTGGATGGACGCTGATGCCGAATTCCTTTTCGAAATTGCGACTCACATCGCAGGTACCTACATGCGTACCACCACTCAGCGATGACTCATTCATTGCAAAATTACTTCACTTATTTAGCCATAAAATAATTTATTTATCATATATGCAATTGTTAACCTAATCCTGAAAAATAAGAAATAAAAGGTATGTGAGTGCTTTGTTTTTGTTCGAGAATATTCGCTCTCTCTGTTGATTCTACTGCAAAAGGAGTTGAAAAACGACCGCTTCGAAGCATGTTCAAAGCTCTTTATTTCCTTCTACTAATTGACGTAAACAAAACTACACAGCCTAGTAATACGCGCGTTTCTATAACAAGATGTGAACCCCAAGAAATTTATTATCATCAGTGACGCGTATGACGAGAGAACAAGCAACAGTACTTTGGCCCTGTGTTCTTTTTTGTCTGGTTTGCGTAAAACAGCACTGCTCGAGATCGATTACTAACATCCTAAATAACCAGGAAATGCATCAACGACGACGGAACCCGTGATGAGTGGACGGCCAGCTTCCGTATCCAACGGGGCTACCACTGACATCAGGTCTGTAACCTGCACCATAGCCAGCGGCAGCGTAACCATAGGAAGGTTGGCCACCTCTGGGGAATCCGCCAAGCTCTGGATCGCTGGCAACGTCTCCGTACCGCCCGTAGGGGGCTGCAGCGGCGCCTGCGTAGGAGTTGTATCCATATCCGCTGTAACCACCGTAGCCACCAGCGAAGTACGGTGCTGGCCCCTGTGTGCCGTAAGCTGCAGGCGGCCGACTCTGCACAGCACTTGATGGAACTGGCGGGACGACTGGCGCAGCGTTGAAGACCGCGTCTGCACTGGCACCAGGTGCGGTGCCCGGCTCGTTGGTGTCCACGCTGGCCCGGAAGCCATACGCGTCGGCCACGTAGTTCACTCGTCGATAGAGGCCATTCGCGTCTCTGTAGCCGTAAGAGCCGGTCTTGGCGTTGTTGGAGTCGCTCTGCTCGCTGTGGAACTGCCGGTTACCGTACTCGTCCACATTGTTGTAGCCAAAACTGTACGGCTGAGGCGGCTGCGAAAGGGGAGGAGTTATGACGCCTGTCTCTCCGCAAAGCACAGTGGTATGAGCACATTTAGAATTACAGAAAACACATGGCTTGACAATATAGTGAATACAGCAGCTAGCCCATGAAATTATCCCTCCCCTCGTTATTTAATTTCCCAACAACAGCTATAGTCTTGTGGTTTGTAATTGAAATTATTCACAGCACCATTTTTCTTTTCGAAACATTTAAGGATAATGTTCATGCATCGCTGAAGAGCAGCTATTGCTCAGGAGAAGTGACGTAGGCGTTGACAGAACGTCAGTGAGATATTAGCGAAGTATTAAAGACCGCGATGGCGTCTGAACATTCCTAAAACCACAGAGGTCATACATACCTGATTTCCTTTACTTGAAGCTATAGTATATAACACGTCACGAAAAAAAAAATTGGAGCTCACAGAAGCGTAAGGGTCGTATCCTCCGTAAGAAGCCGCTGCTACAGAATCCGTGTAGCCTGTGTATCCTGCACCCACGTAACCAGCTTGGTTGGGCTGGTGGTGTTGAAGTGCGTGGCATTCAACCACGAGGTAGACGAGCAGCACCTGCACCTGCTTTGTTAGGGAACGCGTATGTTTCGCTTGTTCAAATAGGAGTGCTATGCTGATGGTGGACACAAAATAAACTGTTTAGATTCACGCTCATTGCTTCCTGTTAATGCTTCAGGGAGACGACAAAGAGAAATTTGAGGATGATTGTGATTTACTGTGTATCTTGGTAGGGTAAAGCGAATTCTAGTCAGTTGAGTCATTAGCGTTAATTCTGAAGAAAGCGTAAAGGTGCCTGAGAACATTGATGTGGTATATACTTTCTTCGTATGTATTCCATTCAAACATCAAGAGTTCGTCTCAGCATGCTTCTCGGCACCCTTTCCATAGTCGGAGAAAGCACGTGCAACTGCACAAGAAAGAACTCAGTGATATATTCTTCCTGCTTCAGCAAGCGAAGGCAAGAACCGCAGAGAATTCAACGCGATCATACGTGTACCATTGGGATTTTACTCACCACTGGAAACATTGGTACTGCTGAGAGGATCCTGAAACTAGGGAAGGGAGCTTGTGTTCACAGTGCGACGCCTAGACGAAAGCGACTGACTTGTGCTGGTTTCATCTGTGAAGCAGCCGAGTTTTATACTCTTGCCAGCGACACCTGTGTCGAGCCTTTCTTTGCGCGTGACGCGACATTGCAGCACGCTTTGTAGTTTCACAGTGCATGTCTTGCTTTCCCATCTTGCGAAACGACAATGTCGCGCCATACCGCCAGCGAGAAGCACACTTTTGCGTGACTGTCGTGCATACCCTGCAGCACGACTGAAAGGCTGCGCCAGATGAGCGCCCGTATTCACTGGAATGATTCTTGAAAGGACAAGTAAAAGTTATTGATTTTGACAGTCAACGATTCGTATAGAAAAAGCGCTGTTCTTTTGTTCCGTCCGTACTGTCAGACCTTGATAATGTACAGTCAAGTAATCGGTGTGTAGGCGAAAAATACGCTATTGCTAAACACGATAACAGCGTCAGCGATTTCATCGTTATACCACACAAATCGCTTAGGGCCATTGTAGCATTCCAGAAGGCCGGCCAGTAATGAAATGGTCTCACAAACATGAAGCTTCGGTAAAACGAGTCTTACAGACGGAGGCCCTGTTCACGGTATACAACCTAGATCAACTTATTTGTACCAAACCTCGCAGACTTCACATGTGCTCTAAGAACCCACTGTGGTAGCTTAGCACGAATGCTGTTGTGCTGTTAAGCTCGATAGCTGGGTTCGATTACCGGCCTGGCGGCCGTTTTACATGAGGGTGAAATGGAATGAATACCCCTGTACATTGGTTCAGTTGCATACGTAGGCGTGCGCATGGGGGGGCACAGGGGGGGGGGCGGCCCCCCTCCCCCCTATTCACCTAATAGAGGGGGCGCAAAGTCAGCCCCACACATTGATATAAGAGGGATGGGCGTGCTGCGACCCGGGGGGGGGGGGGGGCTCAATGTCACCACCATACATTGATATAATTGGGAGGGGGGCGCGGCGACGAACCTTCGCCCCCCTGAAGGGGACCCCGCGCACGTCTATGCTTGCATGCTAAAGAACCCCAGGTTGTCAAAATTACTACGAAATCGTCCACTACTGCGTGTGTCATAACGATATTGTTGTTTTACCCGTAAAATTCCTGCAATTAGTATATTATGTAACCTGACATAATATAACGAATGTGTATATCAATTCAGTCTTCCTCACTTGTTCCGTCAATTAGGAAATTGTGTCTATGACACCGTGCCAAGACTGACGTCGTCGAGGTCAAAAAATGGTCCACGTCAGTTGCATGTATCCCTATCTTGAGAACGGCACACTGTGGGCGCCTCAATGTGCCAGAATGCCTCCGTTATTATCCGGGGACCAAAGGCGCGAAGAAGACACAACCCGAGATGATACAAGCCCAGTAATGGCGGTAGCCTTGACACTCTGGTTCACGTTTACTCGGATTTTCGCTCCTCTACGCTTGCCTTCGTAAGCAAATCACGTTTACACAACCAGCGCATATAGTTGCATTGAATGTCCTCTCTCAGAACAGAGTGTTGGGCTAGTTGGCTATCCATGAACACCGAAAGAATAAGCGCTAAAAATTGACGAGCACAAAAAGGAGAACAAATTAAAGACTGGCTCTACTAACTATTCACAAAAGAACGGCGAGTGTGATTTCCAAACTCCCATAGGTGTTTCCACTGAAAATTTCATAACTGTGCTTGAATTTTGTCTCAGCGTCACTTTCCTTGTTTTTAGCGAACAACCTTGCTTGCAACGACAAGGCTTGTGTATTCGAACATGCGTAGCTCCTGTTTTATGCGAAATATTTTTATCTGATATTGACTGTACCTTGCATGATGCTTTTAATCGGGAACCAGTTTTAAAAGCTTTCAGATAGGTTGATGACTTTTTAGTACATTTAACCAGTCACATGGATTCTTCCTTGCCTAATATAGTGTCGGGCAATTTAGATGTCTTTAGGCGTTTTGGACAAGAGCTTATCTTCACGCACGAGATCCCCAACTCCAATGAGTTGCAGTATTTAGATCTACACCTGCGATTCAGTGCACATCATGTTTGCTGGGCGTACTTTCCCCGTGCCAAGAAAGAATTATTGTCTTTTAAATCGGCTCAATCAAAGCTCATCAAAAGAGGAATTGTACAGTGCATGAAATCTGCTCTCGGAAAGTCGTGCCCACATCGCATGCAGAAAAGCTCTGATTGGAAGTTACCCGTCTTTTGGCTGCAGGCTACTCTTCGCAGGTCATTGTAGCAGTCGCCTAGTCGCTCTTGCAGAGTCAGACACGGGGCAGAAAGGGTAGGGGCTCGGGAGTTTACTGGGAGACCACTGATCATTACATACGTCCACACACTGTCGCATGGTCTCAAGAAGGTGGCCAACCGGCATGAAGTGCCTCTGTTTTTTTTTCTGTCCCTATAAGCGGCAGAAACTTTGCGCTCAAAGCAAACGAGGATGCAGCACCATTCATGTAAACGCTTTCGTCGAATGCTCTGTTGGTGTTGTTTACTCCATTCCCATTGATACGTATGCCCCATTGATACGTATACCCCGGTCGTTTTGTTCTATTTGCAACACATTCCCGCCGCCGCCAAATAAACACGCTGAATCGAAAAACGAGTATTGTCCCTCAGCACTTCGAAACTTCGTAAAGTGGCTTGCATGGAGTTCAGTAGTTAGACATCCAGGTGGTCACTAACGTTGCTGCATTCGGTAGAGCATTTGCTGCGTTGTGTCTGCTCGTGCCGTCCAGCTTTCACTTCCCCTTCGCTCTTAAACCTCCTGGGCTACCAAATGAACTCGGTATTGTGACCTCGCGAATTTCCTATAGACCGTTATAGCGAAGTTTCATCAGGCACGCAGGTCCACAGCAGGTGGTTTCAAGGGCCAATGCTGCGTTATCAGGATTCAGCATATTAATCACCTATAGGGTCTTGAGTATGAAAGCCGCTTTCGTTATTATAGCTAAGTACTGCAGTGCATTCTGACATGAAAAAAAGACTACCTCAAAGGAAATACGATAACTCAGGCGACATTTCTTTCGATAGCGCATTCTGTAACGATTGTTTCTAGTTTAACTGTACAGCATTCCTGTCTCCCGACTAAATATTTTTTGCGCCTGGTAATTGTCTATTCCACTTTGAATTAAGACGCTGAAATGTTAAATGGACAAAAAACTTCGTGGTGTAGGTGACACCATGTTCAAAGATGCGTAAACTCTCATATTGCAAAGTTCCTCAATGTAATGAAAGCTGCAAAGCACTCTTCATGCGCTTCACCGATAAATAAAATACCGGGAGAAACACGAGTGAGAAATAGACGAATATACAGGGAGGTTAGCCGGTTCTCAGACCGGCAGGCTACTCTGTGCTGGGGGAAAGGGCTGAAAGATAATAGGAAATAGATGTTACATAAAAGAAAGAGGAGTAAAAAAATGGAAAACAAATACCAGAAAACCACTCAGAGGTGTACATGACACTTTATATTGTCTTCACTCTGTTCAGGATTCCTTCTAGGACTCCTGCTCCGCGCCTAGTTTTCACTGAGGCTAGTCTTCATTTGATTTTCGGCTTCGCGCTCATGTACGCGGAAGATACGCAAGCCGAACACCAGGCTGTACCGCCGAAACGCGAGCACCGTGCCTCATGCCATGCGAGCCCCGTCGGCGGGCAAAGTGATAGGGTTTAAAGGAACGGCTATTTCCGTCCTCGAACTTTTCCATAAATCATTTCGCGACTCCGCGAGCACGGGTGCCTCTGCAAACATTTGCCTCATCCTCTCCGAGGAGCCGCCAGCAGCTCACGCCCGCCAGCGTGCTGTGGGAAGCTTGCCTGAATCTACGCGACTGCCGTCAACGCCTGCACAGGCCGCGCCAGTTCTTCGATGTGCTTCAGCAAATGAGGGCTTGAAATCTACTTTTAGGTAACGTTGGTACATCTAGGCCTGCAAGAGTCGCACGTGTTCAGCACGTATCACGTATGGTCATCGTTCTAGTCTCTCTTCACGAGTTTAATAACAGATATACTCACTTGCACATGCGCGTTCTGCCGTATGCGGGATGCACTGATTATGAGTATAGTGACGCAGCCGAGCGCGGCTTTACGTGACCAACAGCAATAAACAGCCGGATGCCTTTGCTAGGAAATAAATGTGCTGAGCCTCTGTCCGCGCCAGTGCGAATACTCCACAGGCATTGCAGTTTGAGAGTTACAAGAATTCCGTAACATGCCAACCATTTCACCTCCTCTCCGATAAAACAAGGAAAAAAATAACAACAGTCAGGCAAGTAGGAGCTCAAGCCATAGTGCGGTTACTACAACACGGAATTACACTCTTTTTGTTTTCATTTTGTACAGCAACCGATCGAATATCTTTCTTGTGCTAGAAGTGAACAAGACATATTACAACGATGGTAGCGCATTTTCGCAGCGAGTATAAACTACAGAATGATGTCGAGTGTACCACGCCTAAAGGCCAATTTTCGGAGGAAAGCTAAATAAATAAAAATTGGGGCAGCTACGAACAAGAGGCGCGAATACCGAGGAAGCAGTGGTCGTCCTCTTTTCTTTCCCTTCTCACCCTCACCACTTTTGGCCACCCCTTGCTATTGTGCCATACAGGACTATGCTGCGCTTACCCTCTCACCTCCTCAATCCCCTCCTTCTCACAACACTTCCCTTTCTCAGTCCTTGCTACACTATACTACACATGGTTATGCTTGCTCTCTCTTTTTTCTATTTCTTTTTTGGTGTCTGTCTGTCTCGTTCTCCTGCTCAATCTATTTTTTTCTCTGTTTTTCCATGCTTTACTCACTTTCTTCCCTTTCTTTCTTTCTTTATATCTTTCTCTCTTGCTTGCTTTCTTTCTATTTTTCTTTGTTTCTGCCTCTTCCTCTCTCTCTCTCTCTCTCGGCATAGAGTTTCCTACAGTACTTACTAGAGTGTACTCAGGCGCTAGTGTCTATGGGAGCTGCAACGCATGACGCTTCAGCCAGCATGGGAATGATGGGTAGTACACAAATTTGTCTAAACTTCGTTCTTTCGGCTCCGTTTGGCTATGCGTCGCCTGCATCCGCTTTGTCGCAAAACAAGTCAGCAAAAGTCAGCAGTTCCACTTCACCACTTGAACTTTTTTAGGCTCACCAAATCAAACCTGGTCACGAAGTTCACAATGGTCTATAATTTTATCCGAACCGAACGCCAAAACACAGCAATAAACAAAGCCGCAAGTACGTTTGAAGCCGGAAGCACGAAGACTATGCAAATTTGTGTACTACCCATCATTACCATGGCAGCTGAACGATCGCCGCGCCAGAGTCCCCTCTAGTGAATTTTAGGAAACTCTATGTTTCTCGGAACTGAGCCCTATGCCGTATGTACTACTGAACTTTATGCCGTATTGCAAAGAAAAGTATGCCGTTTGCCTGCAATTGTTAAAGGGCCCCTAAACCACTCAGAGGTCGAAATTAACTTCTGGCTTTGCAGTTGTGCACGAGTCTACTGCGAGCGCTTTCGTCTGCTCGTCTGTCCATCTCTCCGAATGCCCCTCCTCAGCGTCCGAGGTGAAAACGCAAAGGACGCGCGCAACTGCTAGCAGAGCAGCACGCGAGCGCGAGCGTCTGTTGGTGGTTTAGGGGCCTGGCTTTTTCTTTTGTTGCGATAGCAATTATATGGACAGTTCCGACGGCTTTCTGCCGTCATCGTCGCCGTCATATCCTTCCGGTATGAAGTCCAAATTGAAAAGTCCCCCCCCGTGAATTGTATGTTCTACCGCGGGTAAAAGCGCGCGAGCGGGGGCGACGACGGCGGCCGAAGCAGAGTTCAAACTAGCCGGCCCATTGCCGCCGCTCGGAGGGTGCGTGCGATAACATCACCCCGCTCGGGAGGCCTGCCGTCGAAGCAGACAGGAAACGCCCCGCCCGTTTTTAACGAGCCTTAAAAGACGCGAAGACGCGAGGGGGGAGGGAGGGGGAGTATCGCGCGAGGAGCAACTTTGAACTTTGAATCTAAGGGCGCGGTCGCGATCGCTGGCGCGCGCGCTATCTCGAAAGCTATCACAGCGGGCGGCTCGTATACCCTTCTACGTGCTGCGCTCTCAACGCAAAGTGACTATGCGGAGAGCATCGCTCCCTGGAGTGGCCGTATTTTCTTACACCATCGTTTTGCAGTTACGCAAGATCGGATACAAAACAGTTAGCTACAAGCCTCACTTCGTGTAACACTATAATTTGTTGCTATCGCATTCATTGCTTCGCCGTTGCGGTGAAACTGTGACCTTTTTTTAGTCCACGCAGAAGAAACCGTTCCGGCATAGAGGTATGCAGCTTTGCTGTAAGAACAGCACAGGCAGGTTGAAGCATGGTTTAAGTAGAGCTACGGGAACTCTTTCTCGCCGTGGGCAGCTGTGGTCGTAATACAGATCGACCGGTTCGATGGCAGGGTTCACGGGGGATAGTTGTTGCAGTGCTCGGCAAGGGCCTTGATAATTTCACAGAAACTTGGTAGAAAAATTGCGGTAGTGGTCGGGACGAGAAGTCAAGCTTAGATACGACGAATCGCACGTAACAGTTCGTGAGTAAACAGGCTCACAAATCAGTGGAAAATGCGATAAGGCATACGCGTATGGATGTTTGCGTCCCGAGACAAATGATGCTGATCTCGTAGTCTCGAAGGCGTAAAGTGCACAAACAGTAAGGAGTCAAACTAACGCCCTTAAGGGGGACGTGGGAAACCTGAAGTTTTTGTGAGGCAGTTCAGAATCTCTCAGCGTCATCATGAATTTCTATTCAACACATTTCTATTCTTCTAGTGGATATTATAAACCGGTACCGCACGTAAGTTCACTGCTTTATCGGTTTGTCTCCTTTCTGAGCTATTGCTCCATATCTCACGCCATTCTTATAATAATTCTTCACATCTACTACTACCAGAACGTGCCTGGTTAGTTTATTTTTTTCTTTACCTCACTGAACACCCTGCGGGGCTTTACTTTTCTTCGACCAACCCATTTACAGATGATTCACGACGGAATAGACCCTCAAGAAGAATTTCACTGAACGACAAAAGAGGATAGTGCACTTTTTGAAAGCTCCCATTGACAAATGTTTATTGAGTGTTTTCTTTTCTTTTTGGATAATTTTTTGACGCTATACCATGAATAGTGCTTTTTAGGCTTCGTCTTGTTTTTGCTTGATTGTACTGTCACATGGCGCAAACTGAAACTTTCTTTTTCGCAGTACATTTGCTTCACTTATGCATTTACATAAAGTGCATTTTATAGAAATGCTAATGATGCCCCACGTGCACTTCAAGCACACAACTGGAGTTTATCAGCTTCCTTCACTTACAGTAAGCCGTCCAGCTGTGTCAGGCTGATATTCAGTGTTTTATTCTTTGTTTGTGTACAATTGTCCAAGACATGACGTTGTCTTCTTCATCGCAATAGGTTGACCTACGTTTGAAGTCTTCATTTAAGCCTGCTGGGTCCCGGCTGTAGAATAAGATGGGACTTCATTATTTTTTTTTTCACCACGTTGCAGGACCTCAATAGTTTTGCAACCAACCAACCAACCGAGCACTACACTAGGATAGGGAAGGCACTCTCCGGAGGAAGACATTAAGGATGCTTGCAAACTTGCGTTTTCTTTTTATTTTGTACTCATAATTCGTGCCTGTTGCATCCTGGAATACAATTTGTTGCTACTCTCTTTCTCGAAAAAAAAGATGAGAAGAAACAGGTAGGTAAATAATAGGTAAGGCAGCTCCAATACTGCGATACCTGAGGAAGTGCGTCGCACGGGCACCCAGCGATTGCCGTTCGTAGAGTTCCCACTGCTCCGTTTACCAAAGCGTGGATGACGCCAGTGTTTGAAGTAAGCATGTAGGGTTTCCCCAGCACGAGTAGAATCATGTTAAGGGGATTCGGAAACTCGGTGTGCGACATGTGCACTACTTTTTGCGGCGCTTTATTGACTTCCCGCTTGTTACCGTAGTTGTGATACGCGTCGTCTGCAGCGAGTTCCGTCAGATTGTTTCCCCCGTCAGATGTAGCGACGCAGCGCCGGCGAAGCATAGTGGGAGGGGCATTTGCTCGGCGAGGCGCTGGCGCTCTCTCTTGCTCGACTCCGGAGTCAGCCGCAGGTTTCCGAAACGTTTTTAGTAATTTTTAGTTATTTATTGCGATTACTCTTGCTTATTCCTGTTAATTATATTATTTTAGACCTTGTTCGTTCAATTTAACCCGATTTTGATCATTGCAAGCCTTGTCATGGCAAATATTGAGTGCTTTACCGTGAGCGTGATCACGCCACATGAGACGCATGGATGGACGACAAGCCGGGCCCCTAATGGGATCCGCACTTAAAATAATGCTGACGTTCTATATCGTATTTTCAAAAATATTTTCATTGTAGTGTGGTATTCAGGCAGCATTGAGGGAATTCTCTGAGCAGTATTCGGTACTAAGATGCCTCAACCTGTCGAAAAGAAGGCGAGGCGCTACAAGAGAATACTACGCCAATCAGTTCTACATTCCAAGTTTCGTTTGCGTCAGCACTTTCCGAATAACTTCAACCACGTCAAGGCACAACGCTAACATAATGACCTGTTCACCAGTTGCTTCGTATTTGAAATCGCATGTTCTTTCTCTCTTTTAAACACACGCACTTTGTGTCTCTGTGTTGAATTTTGAGTAGGCCATGAGCAATTTTAAAACAAATCACGAAATTATTTTTCATCTCTGTGACAATTTTCAGCTGCCAAATACGACCGTTGCAATTTTCACAATATATGCTGGTTAAGATTTCTATCCCACGTTAAGCCTTCGACTTCCATGAAGACATCGG
>NC_051178.1:100925822-100973139 GCF_013339695.2 Rhipicephalus sanguineus
GCGGGACGCTGGTGTGAGCCGGGTGTGAGCTGGTGTGAGAAAAATCGTTTGCTCTTTAGTGTCCCTTTAAGTCGCGCCATTGAGGAGTTTTCTTTAGGTTGCGGTTTGTTTAAAAGACGAACGGGAAACTTCATTTTTCGTTAACAGTACATTTTATGCGCAGGTTATGAGCAACGCCATTTGTATAGGCATTAAAACTCTTCAGTGTAGCCAGATCGGACACGGCGGCTTTTCAGGATGACTTCAGCTAACTATGTTCTCGAGTCTTTGGCTCCATCGGAACCGGTGCCGGGTCTTCGGCCAGGCTTTTTGTCTAATGTACACATGATGAGGAACGGCCGACTCAGTAACTCGCCCACAGTCATCTACATAGTATCACCAGGCCCCGGAAAGTCTGAAGTTCCAGCGATCGCCGCAGAGGGCGAAAAAATCGACCGCGGCGAGTTCCAGCTTCAAACACCGGGAGTGGATCTACTAACCTCTGCATTAGGATAACATGGCGGCGTTGTGGTGGCCGCCATTCGCGCTATTTGACTTTTTATGTAGGGGCGCCCTCGTCGGGCCCAAACTTCAAATTAAAATATTCTTGAAATAAGAAAGTTTAGTTGTTTGCTTACTGTTACACTTCAATAAACAAATTGCTGTTTATACGAAGTGGCCTTGCCTTGCCAGGTACCACGTCATCAATCTTTTGTAATACTTTGTGCTCCAACGGACTCGTAGTTGTCAGCAGCCTATCGGCATCATTATCTTCATTTCAAAATATACGGCGGCGCAACGACCGGTAACGGTTCGCGGTGCATTGGGATGGGTCTCGCGCTGTTTCGTTTCGCTGTAAATGTTTCGAGCCACTGCCGGCCGACACACTCGCTTTTGTTCTGTTCGTTTTGACTTGTTAAAATCCTTTCGCGAAGTGCATTCAGCTGACTTCAGGGGAACGAAGGGACCGTTGAAGCTTTCACCGGATAACACTCGTTTGAAGCCCGAGAATATGCGGACCGGTGAGTAAAAACCCATTGCTTCAGTTTTTTTTTAACCAATGGCTTTGTGTGGGTGTCACACGGAGGTGACGCACTGCAATATTCAATTTTTCAACGTCATACTCTGTCGTTGAGAAAACGTGCGTTCCTTGCGGCGTGGCTTCACGTGGGAGCGGGTTGCTGAGTTTATCGTTCGGTTAACATTAACCAGACCACTGCAATAAATAAAGGGAGGCAATTGCATCACCAACGCCTCGCATGTATCTTCGTACCTAGACCGTATATCAGTGCAAAAAACACATGAGTTATAGTTTGCCGGATCGCATTTGAGAAGCCAGGTTTAGAGGTCTCATTTGTCCAGCTGTCAGTGTAGGTTATCTTTACTACACATTTAGTGTAACAAAAGCTTCACATAATTATGAGTGTACTTTCGCTTTAGTGTGATAACGAACCGTCACTATAATCAGAAATATTTTTTTCTGCTGTAGACTCCTGGCCTGACAAGAAACAGCTGTGTGCAATGAGCAAGGCACCTGTTAGATGACACGCCTTGTAAAGAAGCTAGCCGGAGTGATACAACATGCATTATAAGGTACGTTTACCTATATGTATAACAAACCGCTGTTTTTGTTCGCTATGTTTATATATGTTTACTTTTGCAAAATGTAATATTTCATTGATTATGCTTATCAATATCTAGTGATGCCATTACTTGTTTTTCCAGGATTGCCAGGCAACGACAGGGTGACTACCCCCGAATGTCCACTCTGCAAGTGCGGTGAAACACGTGAACGTCTGCTACAACAGGTCATCTTGAACCTCACGCTTGCAATGCTGTATTTGTGAATGGTTTACCAGGCATCTCATGGAGGGGTGCCTACAATCGTCCACAAGCATTAGCTGTCTACTGTGTCATGCAATCTACACCGCAATAGCGTTAAAATTTAGCACTAGCTCCGTGCATTAGTTGCGTTACCTGGCACTGCTGAGCTCAACGACGCAGGTTTTGCACCCAGCCACGGTGGTCACATTTCATTGGTAGCGAAATGCAAAGACACTCGTGTGCTTAGATCTGCGTCTTAAGTTCCGGGAAAGACGGAAGCTTGAAGAGACGAAAAATTTGTGAACAAGAGGTGTCGCTGGAGCAAATGTTTCGACAAGCAGTCTTGTCTTCTTCAAGGCTACAATTGCGTTTGTTTAACTCCAGTCAGTTAGAATGAATCTAGAGTTGCCCACTACTGTATGACTCATAATCATATCATGGTTTGCATGTGAATCATCAGAAATTATATAAGGGTAAATATATAGAAGTCTGTCTGGCTGGGCAAGATTATAAGAATAAAAAGACTCTCCAGCCACATTTAATCATTAGTCTTCTTAATTTAAAAAAACTAATAGACCAAACGGGTCTCGAAACGTAGGGTCAGTTTTTTTTTGTGAAATTGTAAATCACGTTACAAAACGAACATCACGGCAGTGAGGGGAATTAACAGTTTTTCCAACATCTAATAATATCTGGGGTTTAACGTCCCAAAATCACGATACGCCGTAGTGGAGGGCTCCGAAAATTTCGACCACCTGGGGTTCTTTGATGTGCACCTAAACCTAAGTACACGGGCCTCAAACGTAAATGCAACATTTAGTTGTGCCTTATGAGACAGTTTACAAACTATGCTCAAAACTGTTTTGCCTTAATTAACTCTGTTTAGATCATATAAGTTTACAAAAAATACGACAAAGCTTTACAAGGCTGTGCTCAATTACATTAGCCTTTGCACATATGTTCAATGGGCTCCATCAAATTATTTACAGCTAGTAAACAAATTATAAGTGTGACGAGCACTTCTTCCAGCACAGCTTCACCAAGCACGTTTACGTTGCCGTGATGAGTGAGATTGTGTTCAGTGAGTATGGTAGTGTTTTCTTTTTTTACATAGCAGAGAAACGTCGCAAATCTGTTTGAAGACACCTATTTCTGCTGCTTGTTTAAATTAACATGTCACAGTTGTAGCACCTACCACTATGAAGTGAATGTCTGAACTACTGTCACGAAAGAAACCTAGGAAATCGAAGAGGTAATTTAAAACGTACATGAACTTGGACTTATCCACAGCCACACTACAAGATTTTACGTATTGTCACGGGGTCGTGACGTCGACGAAAGCAGCAGTCGGTGTGTCCAAGATGAAACTTTTTATTCGGCCGAACTTGTGGCCAGGAAGCGAAAAGTCAAACTACAGCAATACACACTGCACACTGATAGCGGCGAACAGGCGTCGGCCGTCGATAAACTGATCTGTGGCAAGGCGCGTCCGCATTTATACCTGCGGCATCGAACATTCGAGCATTATCACTGGTGGCTGCGTTAGTTCGACAATAAACTGAGCTGTTTGCAATTGCACGCTCCAGAATAACAGAAGATCCTAAAATAACAGACATTCTGGCACGGTTTGCGCAACGCAGTAACTATACGTGCAATTGGCCAATAACATAAACCATAGAAAGAAAGGAGCGCATGTGGCAGTATTTCAAGCCGGAGCTACTAAAAGTAGCAGGGAGAATACATACTTGAGCTTCCAAGCCCAAATATATTGAAAAAGTAAATAACACAATAACAATATGCAATATATATACGACCTTTATTTATCCAGCATTGGCACAGGTTCACATCATGCCCCACAGTTGGATTTCGTGAGTGTTTGCTTGCAATAGAGTGCTCAAGTTCTATCGAGATGTCTATGTAATACAGAGATTGTGCTTACGGCTGAGCAGTTGTTTAGTGTTCTGTGCAAACACCAACAAAGATGTACACTGCATGCCTAAAGCTTATTTTGTTCGAATTGTGCTTCTAGAATCTGTAAGCACTCGCCTTATATCTCTGTTTCTTTAGCATTCATCTACGCTGCATACTCAGCAGTCCGATTACTACTAGCGCCAAGAAATTCTAGCTGTAGAAACAAAACGAGCCTGAAATATTTTCTTCCACCTATTACCTGAATACGTAATACCTATGGTATGGCTTCACGGCCGAGAATTTAGCCGATAAATTCGTGCCTGCCCTGTAGACACAACGCGATATTCCTTATTTGTAACGCATTCAAGGTGACATCGCAGAGCGAGAAAGATGCAGAACTGTACGCATCCGCGATTGTTTACGTAAAAGATTAATCGAAACTACATTGCTTTCACTGCGCCAACTATCTGTCGGCGTAGCGCACGTTTCGTTTCCGACTCCACATCATGCACTCCTAAGATCAACACAACCTGGCAAGCGCCGCATAACTAACGGAAGGATAAGACCCTTCTCCTAAAGCTACGCTGTTAAAACTCGGACGCTGCTACACAACGAGAGCAACGTTCTTTCAGCGATCTCGGTGTTCAGTTATATGCACATATTTGTCAGCTTTCAGACTGATTACACACGTACGGGTTGAAAGCTTTCGACGTGTATGAGTGACTTCTTTTGCTTGGACCTGACTGTATACATTGCTTGTACCAGCTTGGGCACTCACAATAAACGATGCAAAGCTGACTTGATTGACGTTGTTTTTGCGAGTCGAGGCCAGTTTGGTCACCTGGCGATAAATATTACACACGCGAGCAGGGATTTAGCAACGACAAAGAACAAAATACCACAGGGAGCAAAAAGCGCAGTAGCGCGACCAGGGCGAACCAACCGCAAAAACGCGTTTGTTTAATGATGATGATAGTACTTGCAGCGCCATCTCGCCTCGCTCTATTGCAGTTCAGTACGCCGCTGCTACACTTATTTCCGTACTACAGTCAAAGGTACAGTTTCCGTTCTCTAAAGTGGTAGATATTCTCTGCTTCTGCTCTTTGCTTGCTTCTCTCTCCCTCTTTATTTCTCTACGTAAGAATAACCAGATAGCAGTTTACACTACGCAATGATTTCAGAAGAATCATTAGAGATTTTTAGCTTCTCCGTATACACTTTTAAAGGGGTCCTGTTACACGTCTCCGAGCTATGATGAACTAATCTCACTATTAGCGCATGACGCTTCACGAATCGCATGCCGCAAGAATCTTTAGAATCCGTGAAATGCGAGCGGAGTTACAGGGCTTGGTCGGAAGAGAATTGTCGAAATGGCGCACCGTTCAAACGTGCCACTTAAGAAAATTTGTCGCACGCTTTGTCGCATGTTTTACAAAAGCGTGCAATACGTGCAATCTCTAACACTCCCCTCTACGAAACCACTCGATCATATTTTAAAAGCTACAAAATATTGCCTATCAAGCACTTATACAGACACAAGCTATGTGCAGAGATACTAATCAGTATAGGCTAAATACATCACTATTCTGGATACATATAATTTGAAATATAACACCATACGAGCTGCGAAGGAGCTTAATATACAAACATAGATGACGCACAAACTATGGTGATCAAAGATTAACTTCACAAATACCAGACATCCTAAACCAACACCCAACCATACTACATTTACTGGAGGATGGAACTTCATCTAGATCGTTTTAAAAAATAACAAAAGAACTCCTACCTGAAGAAAGTTCTGCTTGATCACGGAATCCGTGTGACATGTGCTGTTGTGTTTTCTGTTATTGTACTTGTTGGTGTGTTTCTGCTTTGCTCCCAGGTTGGCACGACCATGTCAGGCAATCGCTCAGTCTTTAGTCGTGTGCCCTAAGGCAATTTTGTAACAATCTTGCCCTGAATAAACCATACCAAGCTTCAAGCACTTTCTCTCTCATTTCGTACCAGCTAACGCACTGAAATCTACGCAGGGATAGGGACGACAAGGGGGCAAGAAGATACGTCACTTCGTCAGCGCGCGTCATATCCTTCAGCACTTTTCTTTCTTTTTTTTTTCCATGAACGCGTGGCTTACATTCAGCGTGACGCGCGGGCACGTGGCGGCATCCCGCGGCGGCGATGATAACTACGCAGCACCCAATCAGCCAACCGTCGTTGATATGGATATATGGCGCAGTAGTTTGGGTAAATGACATCATTTGTAGAGAGAAGCGCGAGCGATTTCTGGCTGACATTGAGAATTAATTTTGAATTTAAGGCCGCGTACTCGCGCTATAATGTTTGGCTCGTGTGTTCTCGGGAGCCTCGACTACCGATAAGCAGCGTTTTCCGACAATGATAAAAAAGTGTTTCAGGGCTCTTTTAACGCTACCGTGTTAGCGGAACCAGTATTGTAACAACGTTCTAGCTTTCCATACGTAAACGTTTACGCTTGCACGAACCACTAAATAATGATGAAAACTGCATATAAACTATATTCAATTTGAATAAAGTTGGATCAGCGCTGCGGCAAAATCGTAATAAAAGTTTTTCACTCGGATGGCGCTCCGGCGTACGCAAAGGTGTGTAGGAATGCCGGCTTACCGGGCGATGGTGTCGACATCTTGCGACGCTTCGTGCGACCATAATCATGACCACGTTTGTTTGCACTTAGACTTTTGCCAGTAAAAAAGATTCAAGAGGGAGCAAATTTCTAATTATGCCACTGCAAGTAAGCTACACCCGAAGTGTAACGCACCATGTTTCTGTAATAACAATTTCGTGCTAGCCTCGTTCATCTAGGCTCCGCCAGATGGCACCACCTATCCGCATTGTCAGGGCCTTGAGGCCTCTCACGTTTACGGCTTCGATATTCTATGTCACTTCAGTTTCGCTAATCCGGCTCACACAACGTGGTCGTAATTTGCGCTTGCCCTTCGGCTTATTTTGATTCGCGGCTGGAGTCCGCCAGGATATCGCGAGTAAACACGGGCGATGTCCATTCACAAGATATGGCAGTAGTTTACGCTCCGTGAATGCAAGTGTTGCGATCCGTAAAGGGGCGCGCATGCGCAGACTCCATCCGGTATTCGGCTAACACGGCTACGTGAAGTGTATACGGACAAGCTAAAAACTTCCATTGTAATGATATTGCCGCGCCCGCTTCTTCTTTTATTTTGATGTATTCGAGTTTGACCAGCAAGGACGGTTATCAACGCTCGACGCTGGCCGCGAAGCAGTGTTCGAGAAGCTTCACGATTTTAGTAGATCGCTTTGTTAAGATTGCGCGCCGCACGCGAATGTTCCAGCTTTGTCGAGAGATAACGCCGCCACCAGCGATATTGCTGGAAAGTTCCATAGCGCCTGTATAAAAGCCGACGCGCTTGACCGCTTGTTAGTTGATCGACGGACGACGCCCTGTTCGCCGCTATCATTGTACAGCTTGTATTGCTGTAGTTCTAGTTCTCAGTTTCTCGGCCACATGTTCGGCCAAATAAACAGTTTCATCTCGGACGTGCTGCCTGTTGTCTTCGTCGACGTCACGACCACGTGACAATATTTTGAGAAGGGGAGACATGATTCGGTCTCGTTGGTAAGACATGAAGTGGTATTTAGCGCAAAGTAACACGAGGACGAGGAAGAAGGACGTGTTGTGTCCTCCCTTCTCGACCTCGTGTTACTTTGCGCTAAATATCGCTTCATGATATTTTGACGTACTTATTGATAAACATGCTTACAATAAAATGAAAATACCCACGTTGTCCAACTAATCGTTGGAACGGTTTACATAAAACTTACGTAATAAGATTTAGAGTGCGATTGAGATTTAGAGCAGGTCAAAGTGCATCGAAATGATGCAGTGATAACGGAAATTTTTCGTCGAGATATGCTGATATGTTTGTCACACGGTTATTGCAAGAAGCTGCTTGACTGACTCTTGCTGGAGTAGGGACGCGACAAAACTAAGTCAGCAGTCGGAAACGGTCGTTTTGCTTACTTCTACATGACCGCGTCACTGATTACATTTAATAGAGTCGTAGATCTTAGAACAGCACTTTGCGGCAACCTTGACGCAATAAATATACGTAATGATGCTCTTTATCGAGACAAAACAGGCAGTGCATTGTTGGTCAAATGTAAGCGGAAGTGAAATGAATAGCATTTTCTGGACACCTCCGCAATACTCGCAAGCTCGATGCTCGTTGCGCCTGTGTTAAACCCGTCGCGATGCGCCTAACTTAATGGAATGCTACAATTCCGACTGCGACACTAACCATATAATGTATATTTAGTCCCGAAGAAATTGAGCGGCACTGTGACTATCATCAATTACACGAACAGTGGAACGCGGAGAGAGTATGCTGCTCAAACCAAAGCGCCTGTATGAAGCGTGCGGAGACAGACAAGGCCTACGTAAATTTGCCCGCTGCAAATATGCAGGTCGCGGGGCGCCTGCCTCGTGACAACTGCAAGCACTCTCGTTCTCATTCTGTGAACAATTTGTCACAGTATCTACGCTTTTGCCGCTGTATAACCTGCAAATCAGGACACGGCCCCTACGGATGCCATGGCAACGCTATAAAAGGCAGCCCTTAGTGACGAAGCTAAAATACTGGTGCATACCACCGAAAGCAAGATGTGGAACTGAGTGTCAGGAAAAAAAAAACAGAATATGCCTCAAATAGGGCGGACACGAATAGCCGCTGTCTTTAAAAAATGACACGCTTCCATTTCTGATTTGGGTGCGTCTATAGCGCCCACGCCTGCAACGAAGCAGAGTCCGTCATCCGAGCAATCTCCTAGCACAAAGCGCGAGCGATGTGTCCTCATTTGCATGAATGCTAGCCTTCTTTATTTTCTTTTTTTTTTGCATCATTTCCTACCTCGCCACATTCTGGCTTCTATCTTTTATAGCTGTGGCTTTTTTGTTCTCCCGTTGCGACCTCGTACCAAGTTTCGTTATTTCTTCTTAAGCCTACTATAGACAATTGACTTCTCGCTTTCGCGTTCATTCAATGAAACTCTCATCCTTCTTTGCCCTCAACTAACATGCTGAGACAAGAAATTACACAGCGCCGCACAAAAAGTAATCAACTGACCTTCGCCAGAAACAGAGTCATCAGTCACCGCCGTGCAAGCGTGGCGCCGTATCGATGACGGTGATTTTCAAATATTGCTGTTGAAGTGCTCGAAAAGTGCGTCAGCGCGCATCAACCTATGGCGGAGCTTTGACAAAATGCGCCGTCAACGCTCCATCGCCCACCAAAGCGTTCGGGGGTGCTATGGACATAGAGTTTCCTAAAATTAACTAGAGAGAACTCTGGCGTTGCGATCGTTCAGCCACCATGGGAATGATGGGTAGTACACGGATTTGCCTAGTCTTCGTACTTGCAGGCTTCGAACGCACTTGTGGCTTTGCTTATTGCTGTGTTTTGGTTTTCTTTCCGATAAAAGAATGGATCGTTGTGAACTTCGTGACCAGATTTGAATTAGTGAGCCTAAAAATGATAAAGTGGTGAAGTGAAACTGCTGACCTTTGCTGAACTTCGTCTTGCTACAATGCGGATGCAGGCGACGCGGAGCCAAACGGAGCCGAAAGAACGAAGTTTAGACAAATCCGTGTACTACCCTTCATTCCCATGCTTGCTGAAGCGCCATGCGTTGCAGCTCCCATAGACACTAGCGCCAGAGTTGCCTCTAGCAAGTATAGTAGGAAACTCTATGCTATGGAGGATGGTCCCAGCTACCCGGGAAGCCGAGTTTGATCCGAGATCGGAACGGCGGCCATGACATGAAGACAGTGCGGAGCGCGCCAAAGCAGCGTTGATAAAAAAAAATATCTACAAGACCGCGGATTGCGTCACAAACGCCTGCGCGACAATTGCGGCGGTTTTCAAAGGAACACTCCATGCGACCGCGTAAGCGCCGCCGCTCACTCAACATTTCAACAGTGCATTGACGTCAGCCTCATTGTCGCGCTATCACTTTGCCACCGGACATCGCGCCTCCCACACGCGTGTTCGTAGGTTTGTCCTCTTTCAGGCACGTTCTTTCGTTCCACCTGCAGCCTAGAAATGTCCACACTCAGATGCACCAAGAGTGCAGGCACAGCACTCTCGCGCAGCTCATTTCGCTTCTATCGAATATTACAGATAAATAAATAGACAGGTTACTGTCACAATATACGTCCGAAGATTATCCTGCAGTAACGAATTGGCAGAAAAAATGTCTCCACAAACAAATCTTGTGGGCATTCATTAGACACATCTACCTTCCTCGTACATGGTCATCATCATGGGTGTTCGTCATCGTCATCTGGAGTGGGAACTCGGCTTGATTGTGATCTGTGCCTCGGGTGTGGTCGCTTCACCGTGCCTTCGGGGCCTAATAAAGGTCGCGCTAACCGTTGCGTCACAAGTGGTGGAGGCTGCTCATCGATCTTCCTGCCTCTCCCAACCTGCTCTACCTCCTGGAGCACCGCTCAGGTCGCCGTCTGTACCAGGTGTCCGGTAACATGCCTCAGGACGAGCCAACCGGCGCACCTGCATCTACCTCCACGGCCCCGACTACCGCGGCCTATCCACCCTGGATTATCAGTGGCCACCAGCGTGACCCCCCCAAGTTCGCCGGACTTCGAGGTGAAGATGTGGAAGATTGGTTGGACCACTACGACCGCGTGAGTTCAACAAACAACTGGGATGATCCGGCGAAGCTTCGCCGTGTATCTTTCTACCTCACCGACGTCGCGAAAACGTGGTATTTCAATCACGAAATTGATTTCACGGACTGGACACATTTCAAGCAACAGCTTCGCCAACATTTCGGTACTCCGGCAGTTCGTTCTGCCCTCGCAAAGAAGACCTTGGACACTCGCAAGCAACAACTTGGCGAATCCTACACCTCATACATTGAGGATGTGCTTGTTCTTTGCCGCCGTTTCAACACCTCCATGACAGAATCGGAGAGGGTTCGCCATCTACTGAAAGGCATCGGCACTACCGCCTTCAATGCGTTGGCCATACAGAAGCCGACCACAGTCGCCGACGTTGTTGCCACGTGCCAACGCCTAGAGGAACTCTAGTCTCAGCGGTTGCCGCCGGATAGCCCTGACAACACCGCCACCGCCGATCCCTCGTTGCGTGCTGTGATCCGCGCGTTTATACGGGAAGAGCTGCAATCTCTAGGCCTATCAGCGTCCCCGAGTCCACCTCACGCCTCCAGCACTCTTTTGCGCGACGTGATCAAGGAGGAATTGGCGTCCATGGCCGCTCCAGCGTATGTGGACTCTCTGACCCCTCGACTCCAGCCAACGTACGCACAAGTCGTCGCTGGTTCACCAGGCGTCGTGCAATCGATGTCTGCGCACTCGACGCCGGTCCACCTGGCTTCGATGACACCGAGTGCACCTAGCCAGCCCTTTCACCCAACATGGCGATCGCCTCGTCCGGTGTGCTATTACTGCGGGTATCGTGGCCACATTGCACGCCTTTGTCGTAAGCGTCAGCAGGACGAGCGCCGTGGATTCGACGCCTACGAACGGGATGATGGTGCCGCCGGGGCCACTTTTCAACGCCGTCCTTACGTTTCGCCGCCACGTCGCTCTCCATCCCCAAGTGCAACATCCGAGACGGCACCAACTCACCGCCCACTAGACGCCGCTCACCGTCACCCTTTCGCCGCTCTACGTCACCACTGCGACCTGTTTCGCAGTTCACCGATCATCGCCCGGAAAACTAACCTATGCAGCTTTTGGAGGAAAAGCTGCATTGAACGACAAGACAGAAATTCCTCCAGTGCGTCCGTATAATATGGTATCTGTTTTAGTAGAAGGTTTATACGTGGACGCTTTGATAGACACTGGTGCTTGTTTATCGGTTATTGATCGCTCTTTGTGTTCCCGTCTCCGGAAAGTCACCACCCCTTATGATAGACCTACATTGTTCGCTGCTCAAGGGGACGCCATTCGACCTTCCGCCATGTGCACTGCTCGTGTTTTCATTGATGGACTTCTCCATCATGTACAGTTCGCCGTGCTGAGTTCGTGTGCCCACCAGCTTATATTAGGGTGGGATTTTCTGTCTACGGCAAACGCTTCCATCTGCTGTCGAGAACGTGTTCTTCACATGACGGAAACCGACTATGCCCTTTCTGTGGATGACAAGCCACTTCGCTTACTCGCTGTGGAGGATACCGAGATACCACCTGGTCATCAACGAATAGTTACCATCCCCTCTGACGTGATCGATTATGGGGACGTGCTTGTCCTGCCATCTGCACGCTGTCTCGCTAGAGGGATAGCCTTTGCTTCAGGGATAGTGCGGTTCCACAATGGCTGCGGACTTCTCTACGCTACAAACTAGACGTCTGAGAAAATTCTCATCCCTAAAGACACCACAATGGCTTGCGTCACGGAATCCCAGCCTCTCTCTGTTGTTCCGCTCGTGCCGGCGTCCTCTGACCTGTTCTGTTGAACGTTCCCCGGGCACGTCTGCTCTCGCTGCGACTATCAGTCCCGACCTGACATCATCGCAGTCAGATGAGTTGCTTTCCTTGCTACAAAAGCATGCAACATCGTTTGATGCCCATTCCTCCTCTTTGGGACAAACGTCCATTATCACGCATCGGATCGAGACGGATGGCACTTCTATCGTACGCCGTCGACCATATCGCGTCTCTTCATCCGAGCGGAAGGTCATTGAAGAAAATGTCGCCGATATGTTGCAACGGAACATCATACGTCCCTCCGCGAGTCCTTGGTCATCTCCCGTTGTTTTAGTACGGAAAAAAGACGGCTCGGTGCGATTTTGCGTAGACTACCGGGCCTTAATAACATCACCCGCAAGGATGTCTATCCCATGCCGCGCATAGACGATGCCTTGGATTCGCTACAGGGTGCCGAGTATTTCTCAAGTCTAGACCTGCGTTCGGGCTATTGGCAGATACCCATGCACGAGGACGACAAAGAAAAGACAGCGTTTCAACACCAGATGGCCTCTACGAATTTAACGTCATGCCATTCGGCCTTTGCAATGCTCCAGCAACATTCGAGCGCATGATTGACACCGTTTTGCGAGGCCTGAAATGGAAAACTTGCTTGCGCTATTTGGACGATATTGTTATTTTCTCGTCAACATTCCATCAGGCACTTGCAACGTCTGGACGAAGTTCTCACGTGTCTTGCCAACGCCGGCCTTCAGCAGCTGAACACCAAGAAGTGCCGTTTTGCGAGCAAGACAATTCAAGTCTTAGGTCACATCGTAAGCAAGGACGGCATTCTTCCTGATCCAGACAAGGTTTCCGCTGTCCAGCACTTCCCGCGGCCTGAAAAAGCCAAAGATTTGCGCAGTTTCCTCGGCCTCGCTTCCTATTTTCGCCGATTCATTCGAGACTTCGCCTCAATCGCTTCGCCTTTGCACAAGTTGCTCGCCTCCGGCGTTCCCTTTGTGTGGTCTCCTGAATGTGAATCGGCGTTTGTCCATCTGAAGTGTGCCCTCACGTCCGTACCAGTCCTTTGCCATTTCGATGAAACCGCACCTACACTCCTGCATACGGACGCTAGTGGTCATGGCATTGGTGGTATTCTGCTACAGCGAGACCAGTCTTCACGCGAGAGGGTCGTCTCATACGCCAGCCGTCTACTGACACCTGCAGAAAAGAATTATACCATCACCGAGCAGGAATGCCTAGCCGTCGTTTGGTCTGCACAGAAGTTCCGACCTTACCTTCACGGCCGCCACTTTACTGTGGTTACAGACCATCACGCCTTGTGCTGGCTCTCGACACTCAAGAACTTATCTGGCCGCCTTGGTCGCTGGATTCTTCGTGTGCAAGAATATGACTTTAGTATTACGTACAAGTCGGGAAAGAAACACCAAGACGCCGACGCGCTTTCGCGCTGCCCGCTTCCTTCGGAACCTCATCACGACACCACCACGACCGCACGCGACGAGTTCTCGGCCGTCCCTTCTTCACACGTTTCATCCTTAGCTACTATGGGCCCAACTTCTTTGAACGAGTGTGGTTCATTGCTATCTCACCAACGCGCTGATCCTTACTGTCGCCGCCTCATGGACCGCCTTGACGGGACTTCGCGGCCCCCTAACGCACGTCTTCGTCGACAGCTGACGCAATTCAAGCTCGACAACTTCGTCCTGTACCGCCATATCTACCATCCTGATGGTCAACGCTGGGTGCCCGTTCTACCTCGCTCTCTTCGAGCTGACGTCCTCAAGGCATACCACGACGACATGACCGCTGGACACTTGGGATTTCAGAAAACGTACGATCGCATCAGATGTCGCTACTACTGGCCGGGCTTGTCCACTAGTGTAGCGAAGTACGTTGCTTCGTGCGTCCTTTGTCAGCGTCGAAAGCTTCCCACATATGCTCAAAGCGGGCAACTACAACCACTCCCGTGTCCGCTGGAGCCATTTAAGGTAGTTGGCATCGATCTGTACGGTCCACTCTTTATGACTGTCGCCGGTAATCGATGGATCGTTACAGCTGTCGACCATCTGACACGCTACGCCGAAACAGCTTCCGCGGCTTCCGCATCAGCTCCCGAAGTTGCTGATTTTATACTCCGATCCCTACTCCTTCGTCACGGTGCTCCTCGTGTCATCCTGAGCGACCGTGGAAAGGCATTTCTTTCACAACTCGTTGACGAAGTGCTCAAGGCATTCGGCACCACCCACAAAACAAGCTCCAGTTACCATCCTCAAACGAACGGGCTGACTGAACGCTTTCATCGTACGCTGTCAGACATGATAGCCATGTATATCCAACCGGATCACAGAAACTGGGACGCAATTTTGCCATTCGTGACATTTCGCGTACAATACCTCCGTACAGCGCACAACATGTTACTCGCTATTCTACCTCGTCCATGGTCGTTTGCCCTCTTCTTTCCTCGACGTTTCCTTCTTCTCTGCGCCTGTTAAACCATCTCCATCCACCAGTGAAGAATACGTGTCCCGGCTGCTTCACTGCCGCCAGCTGGCTCGCGTCAACACTGAAGCAAGGCAACAGGACCGCAAGCTTGACTATGATGCCTCTCATCGCGCCGTGTCCTTCAGTCCTGGCGATGAAGTGCTGCTTCTTACACCCATTCGCACTCCTGGCTTGTGCGACAAATTTCAACTACGCTTTATTGGCCCCTACACGGTCTTGGCGCAAACGTCTCCCGTCGACTATCGCGTGGCACCCGTTGTTCTTCCAGCGGACCGCCGCTGCCGGGCTGCAGAGATAGTCCACGTATCACGCATGAAGCCTTTCGCAAGGCGTTCTTCGCCTTAACCCGTGGTCAGGATGACCGCTCTCGCGTGGGGGGGGGGGGGGGGGGTTAGTGTGGGCATTCATTAGACACATCTACCTTCCTCGTACATGGTCATCATCATGGGTGTTCGTCGTCTTCATCTGTAGTGGGAACTCGGCTTGATTGTGATCTGTGCCTCGGGTGTGGTCGCTTCACCGTGCCTGGGCCTAATAAAGGTCGCGCTAACCGTTGCGTCACAATATATAGTAACATTTCTTGCTGCAACTCACCAGGGGCGCTTGCTACATGGAAGCAGCGCGGATGTAAGTGGCACGTCGTGAGCGGGGTGAAATTGAATGCGAGACATCGTAGCTGCGTGATGACAGAACATGTAGTTCTTTGCGCGTGTCTGCATAGGCTGTGCCATTCAGCTCATAGCTGAATCGTGCCGCTCGCTGGCGTTGTGGCGTGAGCACTGCTCTTCCGCAAGAGCGAACTCGGTGGGCGGACCCGATGCCTGCCATGGAGGTCTGTCAATCAAACTGTATGGCAGGAGAACTCAAATACAATCTCGTTGATTTTGACAAGTCCCCAGTTCAATTCGTGACTGGCATAGTGCCGGTGTGACTGTTAAGCGTTTCATGCTGTGGACACTAGGTAGCGACTTCCTTGCATATAAAAAAATTTGTCAGCTTGCGCTAGCTGTGCAAGACATCAGCGGAGATTATCAAAGACCTAGCTATTTCCAGCTTTTTACGTGGCTCATCGTCTGCTGAGGGTGCTCGTCTGGTCGCTCTGCTTCGGAGTGAAAACCGCGTCTGCTCGGTCTGTGTGTATGGCATTAATTATCTTTTCCTTAATTAGTGAAATTTTGATTAACGTAATAATGGATAGCTTGATCTTAATTGTTATGCCTTTAATGAACATGGCCTTAATTACATTAGGTTTAATCATTAGCGTGAAGCTTATTAGCATAATCTTAATGAGCATGATCATAATAAACATGTTCGTAATTAGCATAACTTTAATTACCACGGCTTTTACTAGCTCGGTTTTTGTTTGACACATCCTAATTAGCATGGTCTTAGCAAGACATAGCTTAATTAGCTCAGTCTTAGCAAGAGTCGGCTTAATTAGCGTACTCATAGCATATCTTGAATTATTTAGCCAGGCACACCGCTTAGCTAATTAGCTAATCAGCTGGGTGCATGTGTTCGAAGAGTGAGCAGACAATAAAGGAAAGGATGAAGAGCGCGCGCCGGCCGAGCAACGCGGTAGACGATAGAGTCCGACACCTAGCTTCACGTAGCTTCAATGATTATCTGCGGCTGCCCACTGCTGAAAAGCGCTCGGCCGGAGCTAACCTCGGAAGCCATAGTACTAATTATTCTAAAGAATATTTAGTGTAGGCATAAAAAGCTTGAAGATGAACCTAAGCAGCTCGTACCTCTAAAAAATATCACGAATAAAGCTTTCTGACACTTTACTTGCATGAGTGCACTTTTGCACTGAGTGGAACGACAAACAATTGAGAGAAGATGCCTCTGATATGGCAACACCACCGAATTTTGTCGACCGGCCTCGACGTGACGCCGCGTTCTATCGTACAACAATGCAAAGCAGCGCGCGCTGACGGGTGAATTTGAAGTTTTCATACCATTGGTACGTTGAAAATGGGGTGTCGGCAGAGACCGGAAAGATTCCCTGTTTTGCCGAAATCGGGCGATCCTGCATAGCACCCCTGCAGATAGATTTCATCTCTCGCATTGCGGTTTATTGTCGTCAAGAAAGTTGCCGGGGTCCTTAGGTCTTTCCATAAAGACCTCAAGGCGGAACCCTTTTACAATGAAATCTGTTATTAGGTTACTACAAGGGCCGTTTTTGTCTCCGTAGTTGTCCGCCGCCGCCGCTCTCACCGGCGTCCGTCACCACTATCGCGCGAAATATGAAAAAAAAAAAGAAAACATGGCTTTCATAAGAATCGGTAAAACATGAAAGTGAAACATGTCTTTACAGGGGTAGTTAAGGGTTTATTGTGCATTGTTTCTCCACAAGAGCGAAGGAATGAATGCTATAGCAACAAATTGTAATGTCACGCGAAGAACGGCAAGCAGCTCAAAACATGCAGCGCGCTCTAAAGCAGAAAGGACGCACGAAAACAGCATACACAGGACGAGCGCGAACTAACAACTCTCACAATTGTTACTTCTTTGCGAGTGAGCAGCGCGCTCTTTTCGGAAACGCGGCCGCTGCAGTGAGCGAAGTGATTTTCGTGCTCTCTGAATTGTCAACGGAAACTTGCGGTGAAAGGACAAGACGTACAAACCACCCCCATCAAGAGGTAAGCACGCACGCACGCCCGAGAGACACCCCCTGTAGAAGCGCGCTTGCATCGCAACGCGCGGGGAAACGACCTATAAGGCGCGCCCTGCGCGCTCTTTGCGCCATCTCGCTGGTGCTCACAAGAACACGCTGAAGCCACCGAGCTCTGAGTACCGCGAACAGTTAATGGTGTATATAAAGAGCTTGCCGTTATAGATGACCTTAAGAACGTGCTCTCTGTGGCTAAGTGGTTCTGCGCCGCGCGATGTAGATCGAGGGGTCGTAGGTTCGACTCCCGGCAACGGAACTTTTTCTTCTAGTTTTGTTTATTTACCATCAGTGAGCGTATATTTTACAACGTCATATCCGTGACGGAAATAAGTCAGTGGGGCCGTGGTGGACCCCGGCATAAAACACTTTCGTGTTAAGAAAAAATGAAATAAGAAAAAATATACAGGGCGGACGAAGGTTCGGACCTGGGTCTTCTTCTTGAAACTGCTTTGCAAAAAGACCCTATACAGGCTTCATGTGTGGGAAGGAACCACGTTAACATATGTAATGTAGTGTAGTAGACGAGAGAGATAAACATTTTAATGAAGCTGGAGATGTTTGCCTGGCTGTTCGCCTGACATGCTACTCCAGGTGCTGGGTGACGATTATGATATATAAAGTGATAACCACATAACACATACAGTCACACAAGTTTACAAAGTTTCGTTCAGGCTCGTGGCCCGCAAGAAAGTCAACAGCGCTTTCGTGGCACGTAGCGCACAGGTGCTGCTTTGCCATGGGCCCAGAACATGTCGCAACTCTAAGCACGATCCCCATGTAGTAGACGAGTAAAGTAACAACCAGGCGTCACACAATGTGAATTTTGTAACCAGGCGTCACAGAATGCGAACTGCGCAACGAGTGTGTTGTTGAATGCTTCCAACCCATTACAAAGGGCTCTGCCATAATTCTTCATTCAGCATCAACAAAGTACACATAATGCTTTAGAGGTGTTTAGCGGGTACCACAATTCTCCACAGAATGACGAAAAACTGCATAATGGCCCTTCCCAACTTCACAAAAATTATGATGATTTATATCGTATGGGTTCCTCGCAAGTGCAATTCTATTGGTTGCCAAGGAAGCCCAGAAGGCTCCCATGATCCATTTCCTCACGGTTTCTATAAAGTTATTTCGATCTCTCCCTCTCTTTCTTCCTCACGTATGTTATAAAGAGTGGTGGGAGAGGTAAATAACGACCGGGCGTCACACAATGCAAATAACGTAACTTGTATGTCGTTTAAAGCTTCCAACCCATTACAGAGGGCTCAGCCATAATTCTTCATCGTCATCAACTGTGGCATCAACAAAGTGCACATGATGCCTTAGAGATGGTAGCTCGCTTAACCGCAGAGTGACGAATATTGTGGTGGACGCTTCCCAACTTCACAAAAATTACGATTTGTGTCATAGTGGGTACGTTGTTAGTGTGCTTGTATTAACAGCCACAAGAGAGCTTAGAACGGGCTCCAGGAATGCCGCTGTTCCAGCTTTCGCTGTGACTGCTGCGCTTTCCGCGCAGGCCTGGCGTTTTAGGGGCGAAGCTCCTTAAAGCGGCACTCGTTCGTGCCTCGTAGTTGTCGTAGTCGTAGTGCGTAACCAGTCGTAACGCTTGTAGCGTTCCTTCTAGGAACTAATACATAAAACACATGGATTCAATCAGACGGGTGTCGTCCGCCATTTTATTCCAAACTTCTTCTTCCTTCACCTCCCCCCTATCACACCTCATCTTCTTCCGTGCGCTTATAGCAGACCGCTTCACTCTTCCTCACTTCTTTGATTACACCTCCTGGTGTAATACTTAAATACGTTGCCAATGGAAGCACACTCTCTTTGACCTGAGGCTGCAGTGTACCACACGTTCTTCAATATCCCGCGTTGAGATGCTGTCTTGACAACTTGGAACGGTCCGTAATATTTAGCATTTGAAGGTGCAACTCCTTTTCTTACAAGAACATAGTCTCCAGGCTGGATGTGTGGTATGTCACTGTTGTGCCTTTTATCAAAGTTCCTCTTCATCCGGCGCTTATATACTTCTTGACCTTCGGCACTTTTCTCTGCTTCAGTAAGTTGGAGCTTTTCTAGGAGGCCTAGGTCACGATCTGCAGGCAAGATGGGTGCTGTTCCGGTTGTAGCAAAATGAGGACTGCAGCCTAAACCCGTGGTGTATGAACGGTTGTGGTGCTTCACAGCGGCTTCAAGGCAGCACTTCCAGCCTCCGCGAAAGTCTGGATACATCTTCAAAAACTGTTTGATGTCCCGTATGGCCCGTTCTGCTAATCCATTCGCCGCAGGGTGATAGGGAGAAGAATACTTAATAAGTATTCCTCGGTCCTTAGCCCATCTTGCTAGCTTGGCACTACGGAAAGCGGGACCGTTATCGCAGACTAGTGTCTTGGTGTGCTTGAAACACGCATCTGTGAGTAGATTGATGACGCTGTTCGCATCTTCTTTCCCTGCTTTAGCCACGATTGTTCTTGTGCATTCGTCAATGGAAAGCAGAAAAGCTTGCGTTCGCATGACTCCTTCCCCCTTCTTTTTAAGCTCTGCAAAGTCTAAATGAACCACTTCAAACGGTACTTTTGAATATTCGGGGTTCGTCATAACATCTGTCGACTGCTTGTACTTCACTTTGTTTACTTGGCAAAGATGGCATGTCCGGATATAATTAGTGACGTCCTTTTTCATACCTGGCCATGTGAACCTCATAAGCAATTTCTTGTATGTGCGCCAGAAGCCATCGTGTCCACCTGATCCAGGGGTGTCATGGTAGAGATGAAGAATCTTTTGAACCAGGGTGGGTGGTACATAGTACTTTCCATTAATAAACTGCAGATCTTCTGTACCTTCCCATAGCTTAATATGATCGATCATTTCTGGATTTTCACTGGACCCATGAACAAGCAATCTAGACAGTGCATCAGCATCGGTTAGAAGCGGGCCAGGACGGTGTGAAACGGTGAAATCAAACTGTTGCAGATAGTTGACCCATCTCGCAATGCGTCCTCTTGGCTGTGCCATATTCAAAAGTTGTGTCAACGCCTGATGGTCCGTGAATAGCATGAACTTAGCCCCTTCAAGGTAAGTTCGGAAATACTGAACTGCTTTTAAGACTGCCAGCGCTTCCTTTTCTGTAGTAGAATAATTAAGTTCAGCTGGTTTCAACGTGTAGCTGTAGTATCCCACCACGTAATGCTTCGTTGGATCGGCCTGTTTTGAGGGTTTCTGGTACAAAACCGCACCGGTCGCGTAGTGTGATGCATCCGTATTCAGTACGAAAGGCAGAGAAAAGTCTGGTATGCGCAGGATGGGATCCGACGATATTAGCTTTACAAGCTCGCAATAGACAGCTTCGCACTCCTCATTCCATTGGAAGGGTGTGTCTTTTTGGGTTAAACGTGTGAGGCACCGTGTCTTCAGTGCGTAGTCCTTGATAAATGCCCTGAAGTGTCCTGCGAGGCCAAGGAAAACACGCAGAGAGTGCACATCATAAGGTTTTGCCAGCTGAGAAATTCTTTCTACTGATTCCCGTTTCGTGCTTTTAGTACATCCGTCAAACACCCTTCCGAGAAATACAACTTTGTCTTCAAAGAAAGCACTTTTCTTGAAATTTACTTTGAGTTGAGAAAGACTCAAAGCTTCAAGAACTTTTGAAAGATGACCCCGGTGCTCCTCTTTTGTCTTTGAATACACGATGATGTCATCAATGTAGACGTTGCAGAATACTCCCAAATAAGGTTTCAGAATATCAGTCATAATTTTCTGGAACCATGCCGGAGAATTTTTCCAACCAAATGGTAGGCGGTTGTACTCAAATAAGTCAAAAGGGGTTATAAATGCGGTGTACTTTTTCGTTTCTTCCGTGAGTGGAATTTGCCAAAACCCCTTGCAAAGGTCTATTCTTGAAAAACAATGGCAACCGCCAGTCTCGTCAATGATATCGTCAATCCTCGGCATTGGATAAGGTATCAGCTCTGTTTGGTGGTTAAGAGCCCGGTAATCTGTGCAGAGTCTGAAGGTTCCATCTTCTTTGGGGGCAATAGTTATGGGAGAAGCAAATGGAGAAACAGAAGGGCGGATAATACCAGCCTCCAACATTTCTTGCAACTCCTTTTTCAGCCAGACCTTTTTATCTCTAGACATGCTGTAAGGAACTCTGCACACAACTCTTTTGTCACTAAGTTCGAAAGGGACGACGTGAGATTTCATCGCCGGAGGGTAGCTGCCCATGCACGTAAGTTCTGGGTACTTTCGTTTAATGTCCTCCTGGTCGAAAATCATCCTTGTTTTGTTAGGCGCCCCATGGAGATCCCCTGGTCCGACGTTGTCCTCAACCATTAGTCTGTCATCCCAATAGATATTTATCTTAAGCTTCTTCATGTCTGGACGGGACAAAAGGAAATCGTAGCTGACGTCAGGAATGGCCAATACGTCAGTGGTAATTGATTGACCTTGAAATTTAATGGTTAGGGTAATCCACTCGTTATGCGTGCTCACGGATCCATCGTAGGCTTGCACTCGCAATGCTCTACCAATATGCAGCCGACCGCCATCCACTCGACTCTTATTGATGATAGAGACAGAAGCCCCACTATCAACAAGGGCCTTCATTTCAGTGCCGTCTACGCTAATAGGGGCATAAAGTAACGTGGATGATATCAGGTAAACTGTCTCAGTTTTTGCTTGGGGCGTGTTATCGAACGTAATTAGCTCACGTGGAAGCTCTGCCTCGCTTAACGCCGAAAATCGCCCCTCTCCATTGTTCCGCTGGTGAACACTTCCGCGATATTCGTTCTCAGGCTCAGATGGCAGAGTGAACGCTTCATTGTTACATTGGTTCGAAAGATCAAGGGCTTGTGTACCACTTTGCTGTTCTCGCGAAGAAAATGTGGTCACTGATGTCTGTATGCATCGCAGAAGTTCATCAAATGATCGTGGATCACTTATTTGTACTTGACTGTGGATGTTGACCGAAAAGCCTTGCGTTACCAAAGCTACAACTGCAGACGACGGGAGCCTTGGTTCTGCAGAATGCAATAGGCGGCGCTTTTCAAGACAGTACTCCAGCAAAGAGCCAGACGTGTATGTGAAGTGTAGTGCCGCATCCCATCTTTCTACAGCATTGCCTTGGAAACACGCCAAAAAGTTCCTCTTCCACCTTTCCCAACACATTGGTGCTCCATCGATAAGGTGCAAATCGTACCACTTTCTTGCGATCGCACCTAAATAACGGCGCATGTTCAGAATCTTCGAGTCGTCACTTTTCCACATATTCCTTTCGCATGCATACTCAAAAAACCACATCCAATGACCGGCATTTTCCGAGTCTCCTTCAAAAAGGTCAGGTTCTACAACTTCTCGTTGTGGTTTTTCCTGGCTAAGCGACTTGACCAATGATCCCATTATTTCAACTTGTTGCATCATGCACCATTGTTGTCGCTCAATAGCAGATAAAACGCTGCTCACCTCCCCGGAAGCCGTTTCCTGCTTGAAGGTGCCACGGCGACTGGGTTCCAGAATGAGTTCGCTCAGGGTCTGGAGCTGCAGATTCACTTTCACCGAACCTGTTTGCACGAGGTCTTGACGGCTCATCGAAGCTTCTCGCAGTACCGTGTCGATCAGTCCGGTCGAGCTAACATCGCGAGGAATGTCCATAGCTGGCTCACCGTGGACTTGGTACCGTGTGAAAACAAGAGGCTCCGATGACGCCTCGTCGATGAAAAAGGTAACCCACATTTGCGGTCTTCGCAAGCTGACGGCTGCGCCAAAATGTAGCGTTCCTTCTAGGAACTAATACATAAAACACATGGATTCAATCAGACGGGTGTCGTCCGCCATTTTATTCCAAACTTCTTCTTCCTTCACCTCCCCCCTATCACACCTCATCTTCTTCCGTGCGCTTATAGCAGACCGCTTCAACGCTAGTACCAGATCTTGACCTCCAAGGCGGTGCCGGTGGGAGATTTTTTCTGTGCGTTGTTGAACAATAAAAAATTCGCAGCGTGCGCGTTAACTAAAAGCCGAATTCTTCTGTCTCTCATTCCCCATTAGCAGCCATTGGCATGTTCCATTAGGAAACGTTAGTAGAAGTAGAAGTGTAAGTGTTAGCTAAAAGCCGACTTCTTCTGTCTCTCATTCCCATTAGGAGCCATTGTTTACCTCCAAGGTAGTGCCTGGTGAGATTTCTCCTGTGTGTGATTAAACAATAAACATTTTGCTCAAACCGCCGTTGATTGATGAAATAAACCAACGAAAGACGCCAGATGCTTTCTAAAAGCTAAACGAAAGAACGCCAGATGATTCTAAACCAAAACGAAAAGACGCCAGTTGCTTAACGAAAGACGCCAGATGTTTTCTAAAGCAATGATTTTCTAAACAATGAAGACTGACAGCGTACATGTAAAATTAAAGTGAGCTGCAAGTCGTCATAACTCATCGAACCTTTAGTATAAACGCGCCCGATCTCACGTCGGTGATGATGTACTGGGCAGAATTCACGGAAGATTCACTGTTTACCGATGAACCTCCGCAGCTTCGCCCACTCATCATCATTCACTCCGTGGATATGCTGTGATTTTTTCAACTTACTTGCCCCTCCATTGAACCCTTCCTTCAATGTTCTTCTTCTTTGTCTTCTTTTCCGAAGTGCACTGGGGGTTATGTGTCTTTAGGCCTAGTGCTGCTAACACCTTTTTGACGTTTTAGCTGTAGCTGATGATGATGGTGATGATGGTTATCAATTATGTCTCAACGCTTTTTAAGGGGTAGGTCGCTTTCAACGGCCCGCGGGTTACACATTTCTCATGACGTGATGCCTTGTGCGATATAACGCTTCTCCCACGCACTACTTCATGTGAAAGCGTGGCTCCTTGCCCGTATTGAACATTGTATAGGGCCTTTTCTCAAACCGGTTTTAAGCACTGTCGTGGCTCTGTGGTAGAGCACTTGACTTCCACACAGAATGCCTTGGCTCGAGCCGTGATTTTTATTGATTTTTTAGGACGCGTGAGATTTTGTACCGCACGTCGCGGCCAGCCTCTGAAGAGGCACCTTAATTCATTCGCATTATTAAAGGTCTAGCATGGCGCCGCAAAGTCTGCTAGCAACGTTAGCTTTCTTGCAGTCGCGGGCGAGTCCTATTCATCTACCTCTTCCACCTGCTACCAAAACCACTCGCGGTGCGTCCGCTTCATTACAATGTGCTGACAAACCGAAGAGAGCGCGGTTTAAAAAGATGGAGTCTATTTGGACTATATAGGACAACGAGTGTTCCCCATTTTAGGGGCGAAGTTCCTTATAGCATCACCTGGTCGGTCGTCGCTCCATCCGGCGTTCCCCCGCCGTCGCGTCTCCCGTATCATTCAATAGATGGCGCTGTCCCATAGAGATGCATGCAAACTGCAGTTGTGTGACGATATACTAAATGGCGCTGTCCCATAGAGATGTGTGCAATATATGTGCAAAAAAAAAGAAAAACGAAAAAAAGAAAGAAATAGAAAAAAAACAAAAAAAAGAAGAAAGAGAAAAAAAAAGCAGCGGCACCCTGCACGCTAGATGGCGTGCAGTAATCAAAGCGGCGTATCGCTTTGATTACTGCTCGGCGAAACCACTGAACATTTCACGGTGTAACCATCATTGCTTCAGGAGCTTCGCCCAAACTCTTCATCATTCACCCGTGGATATGCTGTATTTTTTTTTATTTTGTGCTAGCTTCACTACAGCAAGAAAGAAAAATAAAACACCTGTCCTTAAACAAGTTTCGATGTCTGCACAAGCTTGCAGCGAAGAAAAGAAAAAAAATCCGCGCATCTCCATTATTTTTATTCAATTTCTCGCTTCAATTCTTATATTATATTATATTATTCTATTATTATTTCTTTTTTCATTTTTACTTAATTCATCTTAACCCTTTCAGCCGTGAAATTTTTTAACTGGTAGATAATTTTTTTTCTTGTTGAGATTGCTTTTTTATCACCTCAAGAGCACGAAAATATTCTTTTCTGAGCATCCCATCAGTGTATGAGAAAAATAGCGCCATAGGACACCAGGGCTTAGTGGGTGTGAAGGGAAATATGGTGAATTTCGATATTCCTATTTATTTTACTCTGTTTACACTTGGAATTGTTGTGAAGCTAGCATGCCAGCAACCATATTAGTTACTGCGTCTCAAAGGTCCAAAAGCAAGTTTTTGCACTCGTGACACAGTCCTCTTCAATGCACTTGAATGGCCATTATCTAATTATTGGACGCCCTGTAAGATCTAAGATCATAATAAGTTGCCAAATCCTCCTTTGGTGCGCCGCAATTATTGTCACCCGTGCCTGCATGTGTAAGCTGATGGAACTGCACTTCATCCTCGTTATCTTCAAGCCCTCTCATGCACCATTCTTACACTGCAGCAAACGTATTCAGATCAATTATGTACAATCTCGCAGTTGTGACCCCCTTGAAAATTAGCAAGAAAGGCAGGCTGATTTCCCGAGGTGAATAACAAGAAATTGGAAGCAGACAAAAGCGCGACGGCTCCGGGTCATCATGCAATGCATTCAAAGATCTCACAACCACTAAGCCCTGGTGTTCTATATTCTGGACATGAAGATTTTTCATTGCAGCGGCCTAAGCGGAAATGTTAGGGAAGGCCCCCTTTGTAAATAAGCCGCCAAGCACTCTAGAAACAACAGAGAAAATTAGGATAGCTACAGAGATAATAGTTATTCAGTAAAATGTCATCAAATATTTGGTTGCGGCGTTTGTCGTCTTTCTCACCTTCCGCCGTTTTGTTTTCAATATTGCAGACTTCCGAGGAAGACGATGATGGAAAAACTACTTCCTATGTTTGCACAGGTGTATTAAGGATACCACAGACACATTTTTGAATTTTTTAGTAAATTATGTCACAATTCATAGCAACCTTTCTTCGTGTCCTTTTTATAGGACGCCAGGGCCGAAAGGGTTAAATAGACAAAATTTAAGCTTTACTTTAAAAATTATATTTTAAAAAGTATCCCGTTCTTGGCCAATTCCCCAGCGTGGGTGTGTGCCAGAGTTTCTAGGATCTACTTTACTCTACTCTACCCATGAAGTAAATCATGACGACTGGGCGAAGCACTGGGGATCGTTCTTACCGTAAGTCGCCCTTGACATTGTGGAGATGCATGGATAAAACCACAGACGATCACACACTTTGCAGCTGTGCCCAAAGGTCCGATCGAGCAAATCACGCTTGAACCGCGCATCGGCGCCTTCCATCTCCGGTAGAGAATGCTTGTGACGTTTAGCCGCCGCTTTCCGAGCTCTCGCCTACGGGGTAGCAGCTTGTTGTTGGCGTAGACGTTGAGCCGCCACTAGCCGTGCCTTCAACTCAGGGGTAACAGCTTGTCGGCGTTGCCGCTTTGCCGCTGCTTCGCGAGTTCTTACCTCCGGGTCCGCTCGACGGTTAGCTTCCCGTGTTCTCGACTCCGGGGTAGCTTGTTGTCGGCGTTGCCGTTGAGCCGCTGCTACCCGACATCTCAACTCCGGGTCCGCTTGGCCCTTTTGCCCTTTTGCCGCCTTCATCTCCGGGGTATCTTCGCTTTCACCTGCGAGGTAGGTTGTTGTACTTAGATTTAGGCCCGCGTACTTAAATTTAGGTGCATGCTAAAGAACTCCAGGCGCCCAAAATTTCCGGAGCCCTCCATTACGGCGTCTATCATAATTATATCGTGATTTCGTGACGTTAAAGCCCAACACTTATAATCATTATATTACAACACTTTTCTCTGTGTTTCCCCCATTTAGTCCTTGCTATGATTAGGCAGGCATCTACCTGTCTTTTTGTGTCGTCATAGCTTTCATAATAATAATAATAATAATAATAATAATAATAATAATAATAATAATAAAATAATAATAATAATAATAATAATAATAATTGCGATGACGGTGCGTTTTCACTTTATCTTCTCCACTGATCACGCGCTGTAAGTTCAAGGGCATGGAACATTTCAGCGCTAGCTGAATATCTGCTGCCATTTAAAGGCTTAGCTGCGAGTCGGCATAAGTTATGTATAAGCTTGACGAGCGTGCTATCATCTTTGTGGCTGTTGACTTCACCAGATGTCTGTTCGCACATTTTGGAGTAGCGAAAGCCGCGAAGACCTTTCCCACTCGAAATATGTTAGGAGACCAAAATATTGTTCATGAACATGGTGTGCATGGACGAATGTATAGGCACTCCATCAACATATCGGCACTCCCGTCTTCTGAAATGCGCTAAGAACATGTACAGTCGCCCATTTTTTTAACCTGAACGCGCGAGCGTCGACCGCCGAGTTGATAAGCGCCGCACAACGGAGTGCAGCGGCGAAATGAACGAGAATACGCGCATGCGCGTTATGAGCAGTCGTGGGCAGCTGCCGTCTGCTAGGCTTTTTCGCACACGGCAGCTCTCCAAGACTGCTCATAACGCGCATGCGTGTATTCTCGTTCATTTCGCCGCTGCACTCCGTTGTACGGCGCTTATCAACTCGGCGGTCGATGCTCGCGCGTTCAGGATTAAAAAAATGGGCGACTGTACATTGCAGTTTGACACAATTCAGTGAGAAATTTTTGGTAAAATCAAAGCTTTCACTATCTACTGGTCTCTCATCTTTTGACGCCGACTGTACGTTGCATTTAGGTACCGCATGCCTTTTCCCATTCCGCCATTATGAGAGACAGGGTACCACGCGCACGCGCACGCGACGCTGCCGCTGCTGAATGCATGTTTCTTGCGGAATAGAAATATCGTGTCGGCTTTGTGCAGTTCAAATGGACCAAGCTTTGAACATAGAAAGAAGAAGGGGAGTGGGTATTGATGAAATTTGCACTGACAATAGGAACACGTGTGCAAGAAGAGAGAATGACGCTGAAAACGTTAACGAGTGGAAAGTTCGAACGGTAGACGTCCGCATGTGCTACAGAGTACATTGAAAGCAAGCGTGAATTTTAAAGCGACACGTGCCGTTCGGAGCCCATTGAACTTTCTGCAGAGTGTCAGCACTCACAGGGTTTTTTTTTTTTTTTCTAATGGGACGTCTTGTTTTTTTTTCTTTTTTTTTGATATTTAGAAACACAGAAAGCGCATATCACATGCTGTGTTCCGTTATTAGTGAACAGCGTGGCAGCAGCCTTGTATTTTTAAGTACAGCGCCGTTGCAGCCGTTCTTATTGTGCAGCGAAGCTTCGCGATACAGAGACAGCACATTAAAGTAGGAACACGGCGTAAGCCTGATGATCTAGCCAAATAATATCGCGATCAAGTGGAATTAAGAGATCGACAATGTGTGACCGGCTTAGATTGCAATCAGTTATGAATGAATTGTTACATTTTAAATGCCGCGCTCTTCTGTAATATCTCTTGTAGTCCTGGTCGTCCAGTGCTGCGCCTTTTTTTTTTTTTTTACAGCAGAGCTAGTAACGTCGAGGTTGGCCCCGTGTTGTAGATAGAAAATTATCATCGTCATGAACATAAATGCGACATCTTCGTCCTTCTTTTTCATCGCCTTCCGCTTCTTCCACTTCTGTAACGCTACCAGAAGACGTTTGCTGATTTTTCCGGCGAGGGATCCATTAACTCAATGAGTGAGACAGCGAGTACAAAGAGAGGGAGAGAGAAAGAGCTGCGTAAACATCTGCCCCCGGAAAGCAACTATACTCGCGGACAACGTTTCTTGGCAATGAAGCGAAGGCTACAGAGCCACAATGCACGTATCCTACCGCTCATGAACGTAGTCCCACAATTGCGTAAGTATTTTCTGCGTGAGATATATAAAATACTGCTTCATTTTCTACATGTAGCTTTTTGAGACGGAACGCAGCGCAGACAAGCGAGATATTTGTATTTATTTTACTTTACACGTTGTCACTTTGCGTTTTTGCGTGCGTAAGAAAGTCGCGCCTTTTACCCGTACCTTAGACGCTAAGCAGCGTTTGCGTCGAAATGCAAAGCTAGCCATCACTTTCCACGGCGTTACGAGACGCGCACTCAACCGGACTACTTCGCGTAGCAGTACATGTTGCGCTCCTCGCGCAACATGTACTCCTGCGCGAGGGAGCGCAACATCCCGTTGCACTCCTCGCGCCATCTCGCTGGTAATGAAGAAACGCTTATAAGCGCCTACCTTCTCTGAGTCCTGCCAGCGGTAAAGGGTGTGTATATAACGCTCGCCGTTAGCTACCTGAAGGATCTGCTCTTTGTGGCGTAGTGGTTAGCGCCACGCGCTGCGGAGCGAGCTTGCTGGTTCGATTCCGCGCTTCGGAAGCATTTTCCTGAATTATTTTTCTTTGGGACCTATATATATATATATATATATATATATATATATATATACATATATATATATATATATATATATATATATTTATATATATATATATATATATATATACATATATATACATATATAGATACATATATAGATAGATAGATAATTATACATATACGGTGCATGACGCATATATGGTGTATGACGTGGTACGCATTAATAGTAGCGCATAGTTTATTATAAATGCCAATGACACCAGCATTTCTTTCCTGTCAGTAAGATTCATGCGCTTACAGACACCTGTAATGAGAAAGTTTAGTGGCAGTTTATTGACGGAAATTATTTAGTGGCATGAATATAATAACAGCAAAGCAAAGGCTAGAAATTTTAGAAGCACTCGTATGCACATATAAATTTAAACGCTAGCAGAAATGGATTTGTCGGTGATTTTACGAACCTAAGAGTGGGTTTTATTTTCTTGGCCAATATGTCGTAGAATAGCCATGTAAATCTACTCCGTTGTCCCGATAAAACAGTGTCTATAAGCTTTTGACATGAATTATGAAGGACTGTCGGTAAATGCATCGATGTTTTTAAAAAAGCTTTATTTCAAGGCAGTCTCTATTTTATTGCAGCAATGAGAAACTTACAATACATGGACTTGCGCATTTTTGGTAACAATCTAAATTAGACTGCTATTAAAGATATCTTTATTCTGAAGTGAATCATTGTTTGTTCTTGCCTAAAAAGAATCAAATCTCACGCTTGAAATATTTGCGCAGTTATATTACATCGAGCCCACGAAAGTTACACTTTTGAAGTGGTTCACGGAAAGCGGCGCACAGAATGACTATCCGAAGATGGCGCAGTTATCATATACAGAAACACGAAGCAAAATATGTTGCATCAAGGCCGAATAATTACACCGGAGGATCAATTCCTCTAAAGCTCAAGGTATCTTGCCCTTCTTTGGCTGCTGGTCGACACAACTAGCAATAACAAGTTGCGTACACAAATGCACACGCAGCGCCTGATGATGGTGTTATATCTCAACGGATACCAGTATTCTGAGACATGACAGCAACATTATATCAAAAATATGCGGGCCACAAGTATGCGAGTGCACGACAACACTGATATTTTTATTGCAATATGGTTGTATACCAAGCTTCATGATTGGTGCCTTAAAATATAACTCTAGCATTTGTTCGTTTGATGTTATCTTTTAAAAATTAAACCTGCAATATTGTGATAATCATCACCTGCCAACGACATGAGTCAGGGTTATCCAAATGACTTAGACTGGCCACTTCTACGAAAGGCCGATCTAGCTCATGTCGCCACGAGTAGAGATTGCCTTTATACAGGCTATATGTAATAAACCATCGTTATTTATAATTTCCAACTGCCTTCATTCCTTCAGCAGGAGCAATCACGCCATGGCGCATGTGACGGCGTTGCTGTAAAGAGCATAAAAATAAATATCTGAACCGGCATCGTGAAGTCTAATAAAGGATTGCCCAAACAGGTGACACCCAAATAATTTGTAAGACGAAAGCCACTAGAGAGCCGTAGTTGTCTACATTGTGTTCCGTCAGATACATAGCGTTTTTAAACAGCGTACACTGTCATTTGTCAACGAAGATTGCGAAGCGCAAGTAGTGACCTGTTGCACGCAGCTGCGATCCACAGCGTGCGACCTTGAAATTATGCGCAGTAAGCTTCCATTGCTTTGATATGGCGTTAGTATCACCCACGTTTTCGCTAGTAAGTGCTGAAATTATTATAAATGATCAACACTGTCGACGAACATGAGGCAACGTTGCTGCCTGTACCTGCGCTAAAGAACAGCCATATTCATACTGTTCTTAAATACTTTTTAGGCACCGGAGTAATTGAGACAGATTGCATATGCAAATTTTGAAAAATGACTCTCCTGAAATATGGTACAGCGTGCCTAACGCACGAGCCGGCTCCTATGCCGTCTTACACCGGTCTAAACACTGGTAGCAAAATCAGGTAATGCAATTAAATTGTAATCTGCGACGAAGATAAATTGTACACGAGTAAAACACTGATAAACGAGGTTGCACAGCTTGCAGGTACTGTAAAATGGCCTAAAGCCAAATTTGCCACTCACCGAACACTGTAGCCGAGGCTACAATAAAGCGACACTTGCTACGGGTGTGTAAAGAATGTCAAGCGTCAAATTTGATAGGAAGATGAATACTCGTCAAATTTGATCGGAAAATAGAATCCTCGTCCTACACTTCAGCACTGTGGCATCGTAGCCTCTAAGCTGCTATGGTTGGTTGGCAAAATGGAAAATAGTGAGCAAAAGAACAAAATACAAATCCTCGTACGTACAGATGCTCAGATATATCATGTATTGTTTTTATGCCTCCAGTGACGTTTCCACGTCTTTTACGTCGATTTTGTTCGTTGGCCATTTATGGGCAGCCTCTTCGGAATTGAATTAGGTGCTAACCTGGAACAACTAACATCGCCACAAGGTTAGCAACAGAAAGTAAAAAGAAATGGACGCTGCGCTGAATTAAGGACTAAATATATTTTTGAAAAAAGGAAGAACATATATAGATGACAATGAGTCACCAAAACTGTGCACACGTCTGTAAAAACAACATGAACCATGTCTTGCCTAACAGATAATGTACTCGTCATCTAGTAGAGTAATTGATGGATGACTTATGTACTTTTTGCTGACTCTTATAAAAAAAGCCTCGGTTATTTCACGCGTGCGCTGATCAACATGTCTGTATTTTATAATGATTTGCTTACGTTTAGACAACGGGACGTTGCCTCAACGTACGCCTTTCGTTCGATTCTTCGGGTGCTGCTCTCACGTCTCATTTGGCAGCCCATTGCAGTTTATGTGGCTGTGTGCGCTACCTTAAGAAAACCGTTCTAAAATACAGCGTAGACGTGAAATGGCCGCAGCCTTTTTTTTGTAAGATTCAGCAAAACGTAAATAAGGCATCCATAAATCGCTCTATTAGATGAAGAGTACAATTATCTGTTAGACAAGACATGATTCATGTTGTTTCGCAATCATTTGCAGAGTTTTAGTGACTCATTGTTGTCTATATACGGTATGTTCCTTCTTTTTCGAAAATAAACTGACTGGTAAGTTCAGCGCTGTGTCCCTTTCTTACTGCCCGTATTGTAACATTGTTGCACTGTTAGTGATTCCATGATGATCATCCACCAACTAGCCCAACTCGCGATTCCGCTTCAGCATGAATTAGGTGATTCGCTCGCTAGCTCGTGATGCTTGGTGTTGCATCTAAAACAATTTGTAATATTGTCACACGTGTAAGTTTGATGTATTCGGGCTTCACCTACAAAGACTGTTTGCAACGCTCCGCGCAGACCGTGCCGCGATGTTTCAGAAGCTTGAGGAATGTTTTAGCTCATTCCAATAAGATTACACGCAGGACGCGAATACTCACGTTTCTTCGAGAGATTACGCTGCCACCAGCGATAACGCTGGAATGTTCTATAGCACACGTATAAAAACCGACAAGCTTTACCGCTTGTCAGATTATCGACGGCCGACAATCTGTTTGCCACTCTCTGTGCACAGTCTCTCTTACTTACATTTTGACTTTCCTTTTGCCGACCACAAGTTCCGCCAAATAAAGAGTTTCATCTTGGACACGCCGACTGCTTCCTTCGTTAACGTCACTTCCTTCGTCAACGTCACGACCCCGTGAGGTTGACGAATGAAACAGTCACCTTCACAAACTGACACAACCGAAATGTGGCATAATGGGCATATGTTCTGTCCGCACCACACCATTCCGGCATATAAATATCAGAAAACTCGATATAATGAATTTCGTGACACAACAAAGTTTGTTGCTGCACGTACGACTTCTTTGTGTAGAGGTTCAACAGTATAAATGTCGAGTTGTTCTTGAAAAATGTTAATAAAGCTTTCTAAACTCATATTTCTCATTGATAATGAAAATGGGGGCATGTACAGTCCAGAGCAGCGAATAAAGTTTGCGCTAATTTCAAACTACAATGAAAATACGTATCAGTGCTTATATGTGCGGAAGTCGCGGACACTCTAGATACTTTTATCTGTGTTTTCATACTGCCTATTACATTTCTGCGAATATTATACCTCGATTCTTTTGCCGAAAACACCGGCCAAGACGACTCACCTCAACCGAAACACACAGAGACAGGAAATTGAACAAGAACAAGTCACAGTTTCGCCGCAATGGCGAAGCAATGAATGCGATAGCAATAAATTGTAATGTAACGCGAAGAACGGAAAGCAGCTCGAAATTGCCAGCGCGTCGCTCGAGCCCAAAGGACGCACGAAAAGAACGCACACAGGACGAGCGCGAACTAATGCGTCACAGCTCGACACTTGAAGCGCACTGCTCAAACATAAAGCAGGACGCACGAAACGAACGAACAGGTACACACAAGACGAGCGCGAACTAATTGTCACAGTCGCTACTTATTTCTGTTTGAACAGCGCGCTCCTTTCGCAAACGCGGCCGCTGCAGCGAGCGAAGCGAAGCACCCCACCAGCCGCCCCTTCTTTCCTCGAGATAAATGCACGAAAGCGACCGCGCCCTGTAGAGCGAAGAGCAACGGTCACAGGAGCGGGGCGACGATCTTTAAAGCGCGCCACGCGCGCGCACGTCGCGCCATCTATATGGCCACTAAGAAAGCATGCTGAATTACATGGTGTACATAAATAGCTCGCCGTTAGCAGGCTGAAAGACGGTGCTGTCGTGGCCTTACGTCTAACGCGGCGGGCTGCAAAGCGAGAGGGCGCCCGTTCGATTCCGCGCGTCGGAAAGAATTTCTGAATTATTTTTCGTTGTGGCTTTTCTATATATATACATACTTATACATATACGGTGAATGACGGCGACGGGGACGGACATTTTCCAGCCGAGACTGTCCATATAATTGCTATCGCAATAAAAGGACCAGCTCGCAGCAAGAGCAACTGCAGAAGCGACGCCGCCGCCAGGAATAGCACAGTTGAAGAGGTCTTCCACAACTCCTCCGGCTTGATGAGAGAAAAACGTTCTACGAACACCAAACACAGCTGTGAACAGTTCGGCCAAATGTCGCATGTACCACGTGGAATTTACAAGCGGAGAGAGAAGTTGCTGCATTCTCAAGTGTGTTTGCTTCTTACAGAGGCACCGTCCTCACTCTCTTCGGTGGGCGGGACACGAGTAGTATGTCGTCAAAGAGCGGATTGCTGCTATTGGCTGATAGCTGACATAAATTTCCAGCGGATCATAAATATGAAGCGGCCTGTGGAGGCACCGTGCTCTATATTATGCTAGAATTACACCGTAAAAACACAAGCATTCACAGGAATCACAGCGGGAAAGAACGATCGCGCTTCATGACGTGCGCTCACGTAGCTTCTTTACCCCGTGTCATCCAGCGCGCTGGTAGGGACTAATTCCCTATATTTTTTTCTCGTTCTTTCCAAGTACCAAACACCCATTGAAGCGCCGCCGACGAATATCATTGCGTAACGCTCGTTTTCGGCAGCCATGTTCTTCCTGATGCTTTTCCAGCGTCTGGTGAAACGCGTCCTTCACTCACTAATGATGGGGGATTAAGGCCCGAACACACGTACGCGTTGCAGCGCGTCAACGCGTGACTTTCTGACGCGGCGTCGCGCCCTCTCCCTACGGAGAGGGAGGGCGCGCAGCTTCGCGTAGCCGCGCGCCCTCTCTCCCCATAGGGAGAGGGCGCGACGCCGCGTCAAAAGTCACGCGTTGACGCGCTGCAAGGCGTACGTGTGTTCGGGCCTTTAGCGGGAGGAGAAAGGCACGTCGCGTTCGCATATTGTTCGCTGAATGGTGCGTCGCTAATGTACATAGACGTACGTGGCTTTGTAAATCTTCCAAATTAGGAAGAACACAGCGACAGACTCTCGTTGAGTGTGAGAGAGGGTCAGGAGTGGAGGCGGTGGTCGATACTTCGATAAAAGGACCCCTTTGAAGGCACTCAATCATAGCTAAGTCTCGTGTCACTGTGCGGTGCAGGCCAGGTTGCACATGGTGCTGGGCTATCAAGCATAGCGCTGTCCTGCAGATTGTCGACGCAGGCAACTTGAGAGCTAAGCAAGGCACTTATCTGAGCGAGGAAGGAGCCAGCGTTGTAAATTGCGTCTCAATGTTCGACCAAAGTGAAGATTTTTTTCAAATTCGCGATTTTCTCTCGCAAGATTTACAAACTTCAGTCGTCTGAAAATACTTCTACCGAGAAAAACAGCTTCCATAGAGCAAGTATTCTTTACTGGAGTATTCATACATAGCGTGGTATTACAACAGAAAAAAAAGCCACTATAGAACATTTTGTCAAAACTTGTGGAAGCGTATATCGCAGAAAAATTGCAGTAATGTAACTGATATTCTAATACCTTACGCAAACGCTTGATGTGTACACCAATTGATGCACTGAAGCCCAAGAAACGATACTCTGAGAAATTATTTTTAACAAATGTCACTCAAACGACGTTTTGTGAAATTCTGTGACAAAGAAATGTTTCCCCTCCAAAAAATTTAGCAATTTACAGTTTTCCATGGATGAAATCAGCACAATTTTTTTCGATGACATTTGATATTGTCGGGAAAATGGCTGGGACATTTCGCATAGACAGCCCCTGCTGTGAAACGCGCCCACGAATCGATGCGATCAACTGCATAATACATTGTCCGCGCAAGCCACGCTACTGACAGCATTGTGTTCATCAAAATACAGAATAGTATCACCCAGTTCTTTCTTAAGGGGCCATGACACGCTCACTGACCAAAATGCGATTTTCAGCGAAGTATAGATGTATAAGTATAAGGCCTATTGTGCCTGTACATGTATGAAAAATAGGCGGTAAAAGAATATTTCGTTGCAAAATGAGCCCTAGAAGTCGCCGGCTATAAACCCCGCCAACCGCCGGCGACCGCCACTTTTCCATGGCGTGTGTGACGTCATGTGCTTCACGGAGAGCAGCCGTCGTCTTCTAAGTTTAATAATATCTGGGGTTTAACGTCCCAGAACCACGATATGATTATGAGGGACGCCGTAGTGGAGGGTTACGGAATTTTCGACCACCTGGCGTTCCTTAACGTGCACCTAATCTAAGTACACGGGCCTCACGAATTTTCGCCTCAATCGAAAATGCAGCCGCCGCGGCCGGGATTCGATCCCGCGAACTTCGTCTACTTACGTTTCAGCCCCTGCAAATCGTTCAATTTTGAATGCCGAACTGAATAAAGCTCTATAGCTTCATTGTAAGCGCAGCTGACCACGAAACAAAATCGTTGCCCAAAATACAGACGCTCGCAAAACAAGCGACTTGTTACGTCACGGCTGGCGACTCCACCAGTGTTGTCAGATCTTCGGGCTGCTCTCGTATTTATAAAAATGCTCGTTATCAATTAAGTTCTGGACCAAATGCGCTGGCTTTTCGCCACCTTGTCTGTGAACACCAAAAGATTAACCCACATCGCACAGATTATGAGCGAATGTTGTGTGTCCTGGCCCCTTTAACAATCAGTGATGCAACCAGCGGCAATGCTTTGTGTGCCGCTGCTGTCGAACGAGCTGCCCGAGTAGATGCTCAGGACGCCCCTGCTAAAATCCAGAGTTTCGCGTCTCCGAAGCTGTACCTACGCGCCGCCGTCCAGAGGACACTGCTGTTCGCTCAGCCGAAGCGGAAGGTCATCAGAGCACCGAGACATGCATGCGCTGAGACCAAGCATGCATTTCTCTCTCTCTCTCTCTCTCAAATTACGTGCCTCAAATATAGCAAAATTCAAACACTTAAACGAGTGCACTCAATTTTCGTTTTACGGAGAACCGTAATTCTCATTTAACATTATTATTTATTGCATAAGGGAAATTCCCGTCAGATCTGAAAAATTGGCGACAGGGTTGATCACAAGACGGCTGCTTGTGCGCAGCCGCGAATAGGGGCTTAAGTAATACGGCGACGAAAGAACGCAAGACTGACAGCGGTGACGTTTAGTTTGTAGAAGAACAAGTAAATGAACAAGAATAAATAAATAAAACGCTGCGAAGACAACATTTCAACTCAGGACCTCTGGTACAACGGGCCGACGCTGTAACTATCAGGCCAATAGTGAAAGCCTTATGAAGCGGAATAAAACACCTTCAAGAGCTCACCCAATGAGTGCTGTGAGAAAAAAAAAAGAATGTGCCTTGGTACAGGCGACCGCGTGCGGATGATTTCTCTCTTACAAACAATTCCGTAGGGACGATGGGAACGTTTTCACAACGTTGAAAGTTTGCTGTCGGTCTCATCTTGCGTATTGACCATCGAGGAGCGACGCCTGCACTACGCCTGTTGGCGTTGTTCATCACCCTCATAGTCTATATAGTTAACAAACGAAAGGTAACTGATCAAGCGTTCGTTCCATTTTTATGTGCAATGCACTTATAGACCGCGGATGAATGGCATTCATCCGTGGTCACACATCCGTGGTCACATAGATAATAGGAAGGCGCCGGCTGGCGGAGGGTCTTTTGCGTATATTAACACGAACGTGTTTTATGCCGAGGTTCCCCACGCCTCCACTGACGTAATTCCGTCACGGATATGACATTGTAACATGTAAAGACCAACAGACTTCAAAGAAAGAAAATGAAGAAAAAAAATCACAGCATATCCACAGGTGAATGATGAAGAGCTTGGGCGAAGCTCCTGAAGCAATCATAGTTACACCGTGAAATCTTCAGTGGTTGGCCCAGCAGTAATCAAAGCGATAGCCCATTACATCATCAAAGACGTGACAAACACTATATATATATATATATATATATATATATATATATATATATATATATATATATATTATATATATATATATATATATATATATATATATATCGTCGGAGGCCGCGGGACCGGCCTCCGACGAAGGCCGGTCCGCGGCCGAAACGTCAGTCCTTTACTGAACAATTTTTCCTACGTGCTTGATTTTTTTTAACTATATATATATATATATATATATATATATATATATATAATTATATATATATTATAATCATCAGCCTGTCTACGCCCACTGCAGGGCAAAGGCCTCTCCCATGTTTCGCCAATCAACCCGGTCGGGTGCTTTCTGTTGCCACGTTATACCTACAAACTTCTTAATCTCATCTACCCACCTAATTTTCTGTCTCCCCCTCACGCGTTTGCCATCTCTTGGAATCCAGTCAGTTACCCTTAATGACCACCGGTTATCCTGCCGACGTGCTACGTGCCCGGCCTATACATTTCTTCTTCTTGATTTCAACTATGACATCCTTAACCCCCGTTTGTTCCCTGACCCACTCTGCTCTTTTCCTGTCTCTTAAGGTTACACCTAGCATTTCCTTTCCATCGCTCGCTGCGTCGTCCTCAATTTAAGTGAACCCTCTTTGTAAGTCCAGGTTTCTGCTCCGTAGGTAAGTACCGGTAAGATGCAGCTGTTATATACCTTCCTCTTGAGGGATAGTGGTAGACTGCCATTCATGATTTGATAGTGCTTGCCGAATGAGCCCCATCCCATCCTTATTCTTCTAGTTATTTCACTCTCGTGGTTCGGCTCCGCGGTTAGTACCTGTCCTAAGTAGACGTACTCCTTTACAACTTCGAGTGTCTCGCCCCCTATCGCAAAGCGCTGTTCTCTGCTGAGATTGTTCCACATTACTTTAGTTTTATGAATATTAATTTTCAGACCTACTCTTCTTTCCGTATCCAGTTCAGTAATCATGAGATGTAATTCGTACTCCCGCGTTACTCATCAATGCAATGTCATCAGCAAATCGCAGGTTACTGAGATACTCTCCATTAACTCTTATCCCTAATTCTTCCCAGTGTAGGCCCCTGAAAACCTCCTGTGAACACGCGGTGAATAGCATTGCAGAGATCGTGTCTCCCTGTCGTACGCCCTTCTTTATGGGATTCTGTCGCTTTCTTTATGGAGGACAATAGTGGCTGTGAATCCGCCGTATCTATCTATCTATCTATCTATCTATCTATCTATCTATCTATCTATCTATCTATCTATCTATCTATCTATCTAATATCTAATTATATATATATATATATATATATATATATATCTATATATATATATATATATTATTGTGCAGGTAGTGGCGATTCACACAAGCGCACTATTGCACACACTTCTATGGACCAACGCCATCTAGGAAATGAGAGGAGAAATGGTGATGACGACACAGATTGTGTATAGCGCCATCTAGAATATCATCACTCAACTGCAGTTTGTATGTAGTTTTATGCGACAGCGACATCTATTATACTGTTCGGGAGATACTGCCGGTTACGCCTGACGCCGGACGCATGACAAGGTTAGACTAAGAGGAGCTTCGCCCCTAAAACGCGCGAATGGCGGTGCGTCGAAAAGACGATGCCGCGTCGAGCAGACGACACCTCGGCTGGCTCGGCGCCCTCGCCAGACCTCCAACCACAGGAGCAGGCGGGAGCTTCAGGACAGTTCAGGTGAAGGGGACTACAGTGCGACTGCAAATTGCCAGCGTGTATCGCTTTACGTTGGCCCCTTTCCGCCCGCACAAGTGGACACAATCTCTCATTCTAGTACACTCTAATAGAAGCTCTAGTCTCACATAAATTATGGCTAACGTCGTATACTTATCCCTAACTGATGACGAATATTCACTTATGTGGGCGAAATGGAGGATAATGTCGGCTAGTGTTGGATAATGTACGCTAAGGGGGCCCACCTATATTGAACTGTAATATATTGACAACGCGACACTTATCATACACGTGCGGCACCGGAACATTATGATGATGAGGGATATCCTGGGAATAAGTTGTCTGCCTGTGTTGCTTGGGGGCTCGTAAATTCGGTTCGATTTGGTCAAGTGCTTACATGGTAACTGTATTTCATTATTAATTAATTTAATCATTCATTGCTATGGCCATCAGTGCTTCTTTTAGTTGCAACTGCCTTTCCTTGGTGATGAATTCATTGCAGATATTAAACGGCACAATTCCCGGTATTTTGTTTATCTCGGGGTCAATAGGTAAAGGATGAAAGGGAAGCGTAATTCTCATTCTTTCATATGTTCTTTGTTTAGGTTGTTAATAAAGCTGTATGGATAGGCAGCAGAAATATGGATCATAACCAGATCGAATACGGAGGCTTTTCACGATAACCTAAGCGAGGTTTGCCTTTAAAAGGTTGGCTCCAAGAGCAGTTCACTCCCACAATGTATGTTTTGTCTTTCTCGTGAACGTATTTCTAGCAAGAAAACGTCATGTTCAATTGTTATTGATGTTAACCGTTTGTGATACAATAAATTTTTCTAAACACATGTTGCAGCTGCCTACCTACCGCTCACTCTCCCATAGTAGCGTCGGTATATTACTCTAAAGGTGCAACCTTAAGGCGCGATTGACGCGTGGTTGGAGAAACGCGAGCGTTTTTTAGATGCGAAATATCTTAAGGCCGAGCTCAATCCGGTGGTGTGCGGCGTGACCACCCTTACTGCGCATGCGCATACCCTCTCCACTTTCCCTCTCCACTTCCCCTCTCCCATACCCCTCTCCCCTCCCCTTTCCACTCTTCCTTTGAAACGCGGGCTAGACATGCCGAAATTCTCTCCTGCGCAACGCCGCGATGAGCTCGAGCGCATGCGCGTCCCCTCCCCATCTCTCACCTCTCCTACGCTGCCCCCCTCTCGCCCGCCTGTCGACCGGCGTTCCCCGCTCGCCCTGTGAGAATAACGGCCAGGCTAGATGGAAGATACGACGCGCGTAGCGTCCCTCTTCGCGTTCCACGACGCGAGGTCGGTAGCATGACCCAACGAACGCCAACGGAACGCGATCGTGCAAGTGCTCCGGCTTCGCATCGCCTCATGGTCCCCTTTAGCGGGAGATGGTGTAATTTTTTTTTACGAAAGCCTTCGCGAAATCGCGCCGCTGCGTATCCATGACGCGATTTCAGCCGCAATTGGCGCGCGGCCGGTGGGACGCGTGCGTTTTTTTTTGTTTTTTTTTTACGAATCCCGTTCAATATTGCGCCGCCGCGTCTTCCTACTCGAAGTAGAAAAATATTCGGCAGATCCCAATCTTTCTGGGAATCGGTTCCATGCGAAGCAGTCAGCGAGTACTTCTAGGCTCTATTTTATGGCTTTGAGCCAGGCGTTACGAGGTGGATCGACGTGTTTTTGTAAGTGCAGTAGCTGTGGGTGTACACCGTGGGCTTACTAGGCACGTCGAAAAGAGGCGTTTAAAGGGCAACTTATGGGGTGACGTAACGCCAGCACCAACGTTAGAGGCCATACGTCAGTATTATTGAAACGAACTGCACATTAGGCTGCAATGATGTGGATATTATATGTAACTTTCCTTAATGATTCCTCCCGTGTCGAGCAACGCTTGAATATAGCTTGCCGAATCATAGGAATACAAATGTAATGTTTATTAGACTGCTACAAAAGCGGAGCCAACACTGGAACCACAGAACATTACGTGACACGACGCCTGTATCGTAGAAGTACATACGTAGGGTTATTGCTCTGTTATAAAATGAGATATAGCCAGCGCTACAATCACAGTTGACGTTGCACAGACATTACGCGTGCTAGGGTCCTTTTCCAAAGCCCTTTCAAGACCTGGCGTGGCTCTGGGGTAGAATACTTGATTGCCACGCAGAATACGTGGGTTCAATTCTTCTTGGAATCCTGATTTTTATGATTTGCACTCATCCGGCGAATGCGGTCGACGTCGGTTTTTCTTAACACTCTCGCATTTAAAATTACGAATGTTTTTTCTCACCCTTCCCAAGTAGATATAAACTGTAAATCACCTATCTTCAAACCCTCCCCTCCAGACACATGTGGCGCATACCCGTACACCACGGCCCGTGGTAAACGGGTATGTGCCACATGTTTCTGCAGGAGACGGTTTGACGACGTACGCGACAGGATTTTCACGTTTTTCATGTCATGACCCGACACTCTTATTCGTAAAATCCTCTTACACTCCCCTGCCACTGTTGGTCTACACCAAGTTAAGGAGGCGATCACGAGAGCACCCAAACGTAGGCGGCTAGATAGCTAGATAGATACGTAGATAGAAATGCTCAAAGTGCCTAAGGTTCGCTAAGAAATGCCTCGCATTTAAAAGTTCCGTCACCGGGTGTCGAACTTACGACCCCTCGCTCTGCAGCATGCGGCGCGAAACGATTCGGCCACAGACGGCACGTTCTTCGCCATGCTAACGGCGAACTATTTATATACACCGTTTGCCGGTGGCGGTACTCAGAGATCAGTGGTACATCAGCGTGTTCTCGTTATCACTAGCGACATGGCGCGAACGGTTCGAAAAGCGCGCTTTGAAGGTCGCCGCCTCACGCGTTGCTAGGAGCGCGCTTCTACATAGCGTGGTCGCTCGTGCGCGCGCTTATCTCGCGATGGCCGTGGTTTGTACGTCATGTGCTCTCACCGCAAGTTTGCGTTGAGAGCACGAAGGTCAGTTCGCTCACTGCAGCGGCCGCTTTTCTGAAAGGAGCACGCTGCTCACACAGACACAAGTTACAACTATCCCTATTGCAAAACCCAGCGCCACTGGGTACCAGCGTCCAGTGCCATGCCTGATTATGGGCCCAGCGTCGCGCTGGATACTGGGCCGCTGGAGCGGCGTTTTACTGGGAGGCGCTGGGTACTCAAGCTCAAAACGGCTCTACAGCGTTAAAACAGGGGTGCCTACGTTCCCTACATAAATAAATTACTAAAAAAATGTCATATAGAAACATTAGTGCAATAAAAAAAAACAAAAAAAGCCGTACGAAAAAAAAAAAAAACTCCGCCACGAGGATTCGAACTCGCCACCTCTCAATCCCAAGCGAGTACTCTACCACTACGCACGCTGAATTTTTTTTTTCTTTCATGGTATTTATTACAAATGTGTGTAATTTGCATACATAGCGAACAAAATACTCGAGGCGGCCTCTACCAGCGTACAAGCGTTACACAGAAGTCCTAAAAGGTTATTAACACGTCAATGCCGCTGTAAAAGAGCTAGTCAATACAGTAAGAAAGCGTTTCGTTTCATACTTCGGTGCCGTGCATTCAAGGAAGACGCGATCTTCCTTTCCAGATCACGCTTGCTTCTTTATTAGACACAAACAGAGGGTGGCCGGCAACGAATGAAATGCCCAAAATGGGAAGAGCACTAGGTTTCTTTAAGGATTCCCGTTTTAACTCCGAAAATTACCAAATGGATCGAGGAGCCGGGTACAGTTTGACGGCTGTTACGGCCGATTTTTAATAGCCGTTTCTCGCCCTTGCTCATGATGAGCATGTACAGAAGCTTTATGATGACTCGTTCGATAAACACGCGCCTACATGAATTCATACTGAGTAGTTTTGTCGCGCGAGCGACGATATTACTGCGGGCGCGGGCGTGTCTGTATTTGACTTGCAGTTCTAGCGATACCTACAACTATAAAACCGCTCAGCAAAACCAAATACATTTAGTTGAAAAAAGATGCCGGTATGCTAGTTCACTAATGCGTACCAGTTTACAGGTATGTGTTCTGACGTATGAGTCAGAGAAGTACCGGCGAGTGCGGCCGGCTGCTTTCGGTGAGCCTACGTTCGTTGCTGAAAGCGCGTCGCATCGATGGTCATCGCTCCTTGTGCGAACACCGTACACAAGAAAAATGGTTAATTTAGGTTAACGAATGTCGAGACTATACTTTACAGTAAATCTTACACGTTGGAATCGCGTGTACTTAAACCAAGAAGCGCCGGTGGCATGCAGACGGACTCGGCCGGTACGCTAGGCCTAACGCTCGCTGGGAGTCGCACTGGGTAGGACCGATCTCGGCGCAGATGAGTTGCGATGGTTGAAGTTTCTGCATTTTAGCCTCGAAACCTTTTTAACTGATACCTAACGTATAGCTGAAGTAAGTGGAAGTGCAAGAATTGCCCGAGATGCGTTTCTGGTGTGGCGATATCGAACGACGGCTGTTTTTCTGGCCTCCGTTGGGAGGGCTCGCGAAGCCAGAGCTCATTTACTTCTTGCCAACCGCACGGCGATTGTAACGATTTGCTCTGTATGTTCAGACCAAACGCCTCCAGACTCAGAAACATTAAAACTATGACGTCATAACCGCAACACTGCTCACGGATGCAAAACTGATATATATGATCGGCACTGCAGAATTGTGTATTCATTGCTGCTACGGCTCCGCAATAATTAACGGCGTTACTGGAACTGCATGAATAAGAAAAGCATGGCAGAAAGCAAAATGATCAGTGTTGGCTGCTTGGGGTTATTAACATATTTTTCCTTCACATTCGACAGGGAAACATTAAAAGTGACCGTGATTATATATATTGTGGGCGTTCATTAGACACATCTACCCTCTACTAAAACAGATACCATATTATATGGACACACTGGAGGAATTTCTGTCTTGTCGTTCAATGCAGCTTTTCCTCCAAAAGCTGCATAGGTTAGTTTTCGGCGATGGTCGGTGAACTGCGAGACAGGTCGCAGTGGTTGACGCAGAGCGGCGAAGGGGCGACGGTGTGAGCGGCGTCTAGTGGGGGCGGTAAGCTTGGTGCCGGTCTCGGAAGTTGCAGTTGGCGATGGAGAGCGACGTGGCGGCGGAGCGTAAGGACGGCGTTGAAAAGTGGCCCCGGCGGCACCATCATCCCGTTCGTAGGCGTCGAATCCACGGCGCTCGTCCTGCTGACGCTTACGACAAAAGCGTGCAATGTAGCCACGATACCCGCAGTAATAGCAGACCGGACGAGGCGATCGCCATTGTAGGTGAAAGGGCTGGCTAGGCGCACTCGGTGTCATAGAAGCCAGGTGGGCAGGCGTCGAGTGTGCAGACATCGATTGCACGACACCTGGTGAACCAGCGACGACTTGTGCGTACGTTGGTTGGAGTCGAGGGGTCATAGAGTCCACATACGCTGGAGCGGCCATGGACGCCAACTCCTCCTTGATCACGTCGCGCAAAAGAGTGCTGGAGGCGTGAGGTGGACTCGGGGTCGCTGATAGGCCAAGAGATTGTAGCTCTTCCCGTATGATCGCGTGGATCATAGCACGTAACGAGGGATCGGCGGTGGCGGTGTTGTCAGGGATGTCCGGCGGTAACCGCTGGGACTCGAGTTCCTCTAGGCGTTGGCACGTGGCAACAACGTCGGCGACTGTTGTCGGGTTTCTGAATGGCCAACGCATTGAAGGCGATTGTGCCGATGCCTTTCAGCAGATGGCGAACCCTCTATGATTCGGTCATGGAGGTGTTGAAACGGCGGCAAAGAGCAAGCACATCCTCAATGTATGAGGTGTAGGATTCGCCAAGTCGTTGCTTGCGAGCGTCCAATGTCTTCTTTGCGAGGGCAGAACGAACTGCGGGAGTGCCGAAAATTTGGCGAAGCCGTTGCTTGAAATGGGTCCAGTCCGTGAAATCAATTTCGTGATTGAAATACCACGTTTTCGCCACGTCCGTGAGGTAGAGAAAGAAACACGGCGAAGCTTGGCCGCATCATCCCAGTTGTTAGTTGAACTCACTCGGTCCGTAGTGGTCCAACCAATCCTCCACATCTTCACCTCGAAGTCCGGCGAACATGGGGGGATCGCGCTGGTGCCCACTGATAATCCATGGTGGATAGGCCGCGGTAGTCGGGGCAGTGGCGGTATTCTGATACACAGAGACAAGTGCTCACGCGAGAGGGTCGTCTCATACGCAAGCCGTGTACTGACACCCGACCGAAAAGAATTACACCATCACCGAGCAGGAGTGCCTAGCCGTCGTTTGGTCTGTACAGAAGTTTCGACCTTACCTTCACGGCCGCCACTTTACTGTGGGTTTACAGACCATCACGCCTTGTGCTGGCTCTCGACGCTCAAGAACTTGTCTGGCCGCCTTGGGCGCTGGATTCTTCGTTTGCAAGAATATGACTTCAGTATTACATACAAGTCGGGGGAAAAACACCAAGACGCCGACGCACTTTCGCGCTGCCGCTTCATTCGGAACCATATAACGGCACCCACCACTACCGCACGCGACGAGGGCTCGGCCCCGCCCTTCCCACACGTTTCATGCTTAGCTACTATGGCCCGACTTATTCGAACGAGTGTGGTTCATTGTTATCTCACCAACGCGCTGATCCTTACTGTCGCCGCCTTATGGACCGCCTTGACGGGACTTATTCGGCCCCTAACGCCCGTCTTCGTCGACAGCTGACGCAATTCAAGCTCGACAACTGCGTCCTGTACCGTCATATCTACCATCCTGACGGTCAACGCTGGGTGCCTGTTCTCCCTCGCTGTCTTCGCGCTCAAATCCTCAAGGCATACCACGACGACATGACCGCTGGACACTTGGGATTTCAGAAAAAACGTACGATCGCATCAGATGTCACTACTACTGGCCGGGCTTGTCCACAAGTGTAGCGAAGTACGTTGCTTCGTGCACGCTTGTAGCGTCGAAAGCTCCCCACATCAGCTCAAAGCGGACAGCTACAACAACTCCCGTGTCCGCTGGAAACATTTGAGGCAGTTGGCATTGATCTGTACGGTTGCTCTATGACAGTCACCGGTAATCGAGGATCGTTA